>NC_133658.1:250379583-250607960 GCF_037893015.1 Macrotis lagotis | reverse complement strand
TTTTTTTAAACACCGATTTGGGGTATCTTTTTTAATATCATTTTATTAGATTTGTACCATTGTTATAGCCTGCCCAGATCTTTTTTGAATCTTGTTCCTGTTGACTTACATGCTAGCTTAATGCTTTCACCTTTGTGTCATCAGAAAATTTGGTAAACATGCCTTCATACAACTTATTGATAAAAATGCTGAGCATTATAGGGCCAAGGACAGATTTCTGGGACACTCCAACAGAGAGCTCTCTGGGTGATATTGATCCATTAATGGCTAATTTGGGGGTTCAATCATTCAACAATTCCCAGTCAACCTAAATATATAATTATCTTTCCCATATCTCTTTATCTTGTCCATGAGTAACATGAGACACTTTGTCACATCTTTTACTGAATTATAGGTATACAATGTCTAAAATCCTCTTATCTCTCTAAGTAATAATCATATTATAAAAGGAAATGAAGTTAATCTGTTAGGTCTGTTTTTTTTATAAAACCATGCTAGCTTTTTCTTCAATATCCTCCAACTGTTCCTTTAATAATTTCTTTCAGAGTTTTGCCAAGCATTGAAATCAAATTCATATTTTATGTTTTGAAGACTCTCCCCTCTTTTTCTTTCAAAATTAAGGTAGCTTTTATTCATCACAAATGTTGGGTCAAAAGATATATTTTTGAGTTTTGGTTTCATCACACACTTCACCATTCTAGGCCTCAGTTTCCTTATCTGCAAAATAAGGAGTTTTAAATCACTTCTGTAACATTTGGGATCTGGAATCGATTCACCCACCTTTCCTACTGTCTTTATTTATTTTATTGAAAACCCTCCCTTTCTTCAAGGCCTGACACAACTACTGACCCTTCCACAAAGCCTTCCTTGTTGTGCCCAGATGAACATGAATTTCTAGATTCATAGCATCATAGATTTCAAGCTAGCATAACCCTCATAGGTATTCTGGTCCAGTGATTTAGTTTTGAACCTTGTTCTACTGACCTTCAGTCTTTTCATATCATCATGCTACCCCTTTTCCTTCTTCCAATTTTTCTACCCAATTTCTCTGGAATTCTTTTTTTTGTACTTAATTTTTGGTATTTATCTAATTCCTTTGGAGTGGTTATTTGTGTACTTCTTCCCCTCATCTCCCTTCCATGTATTAGATCATATATTTCTTGAGAGCAAGACTGATTATAGTGATCTTGGTAGCCATAGAACTGTATGTCTTCCATGTAGACGATGCTTAAATATTTATTGGATTGAAAGAAATTAGACAATAGCCTAGCTTTCATACAAGTGATAGTTACTGAATCCATTTCTGGCATTAGCTTCTTTAAAAACTATTCCAAGCAAGTGGTCTTCTGTTTCACATTAGTGACCAAACCTGAGGTCTGACAGGGAGAAAAGGCTTTATGTTGGCTTGGAAGGAGGGGAGAAAGGAGACATTGACTATAAGGATTCACCTTCTCTTTGTAGGTAAAGTAGGTAACTGTGTGTGTGCTATGATTTCATGAACTCTATGGAGGTTAAAAAAATATCTCCCCATTCACTGATGCCTAAAATCCCATCATAACAAAAACTGCAGGATTTGGAATTGGGGGGGTAGGGTAGAATCTCACTTTTATATTTACTACCACCTGTGTAACCCTGGGCAAACTATTACACTTTGGGGGAGGGGGGCTTATTCTTAGCTGTAAAATGAAGGGGTTGTCTACTTAACCCTATCTCTTATAGCTTTAAATTTTTTATTCTAGGGAGAAACTTTGATGCCTCCCCAGTTGCAGATAGACAAGGGTGGGGGGTGGGGGAGGGGAGGGAAGAGAAAATTGGAATATTATCAGTCAAATCCATTGAGTGGGGATGAAGATGGGAAGGGGCTGGAGGAAAGGATGATAATGAAGGTCAATAAATGCCTTCAGGTGCCAGGGGGAGATTGGGGGCTGGGAATAATAATAAGAAGAATGATAATAGACTTTTCTGTAGTGCTTTGGGGTTATAAAGTGCTTTTCTCCCTCATTTCTCATAGTAACCCTGTGAAGTGGGTGGGTGGTGTAAGGATGATTAGTTTCCTTTTGCTGAAGAGTACACTTAGCCAGGGTGGGCCAGAACTGTGACTGGACCTGGGATTTGATTCCTAGTTCAGCTATTGCACTAGGACCCCAACTCCACCAGTGTAAAGCCCCAGTCAATGGAGCACAGGGGCATGAGGCAGGAAGGGTTTTGTGCTTTGCATCTAAATGGTTAGCATTTCCCTCTGACAAGAAGGCCCCAAGAGATGAAAAATATTTTTTCTTTTTAGAACTATATTCTGCCAGTCGCCATCACTAATTCCAAAGCCTGTCAAGGAGAAGGAGCAGCTGTTAAAAACTTCAAACAGGGAAAAAATCAGTGCTGAGAAGGCTTTTTATTTTTCTGCCCCTTCCAAGAGAAGGCTCATTCCCCTCCCCACTCAGGGGGAGGGCAGACTGGAAATGCTTGCTAAGGATGCATTAACATTTCACCAAGGAGCTTTTGAATTGAATTTTCTTTCTTAGCCATGTAGTGTTCAATGTTCCCTCTCCTATTTAATGAACACTTAACCCTTTAGAGGACCCCATTCAGGAGCCTTCATTGGGAATGGGGGTCCTACAAGAACAGCTAGCCCTACATGTCAGCCTTTGGGCTATGATCCCTGGGGAAGGGCAGAAGTGTTTTCTACATGGACAAAGCCAGCCAGCATCAAAGGAGTAGATAGAAATTTTAGAACTGGAAGGAGTCATAAAAATTAAATTCTTTTATTTTATTGATAGAGTATCTGAAGTATAATAAGTATAATTGTCAAAGGTCCCTCAGGTTGTAAGGATATTCTTTCTTTTTTTTTTGCAAGACAATGGGGTTAAGTGACTTGCTCACATAACTATGTAATTATTAAATGTCTGAGGCTGGATTTGCAGTCAGGTCCACCTTATAGCTGGTGCTATATCCACTGTACTACCTAGTTGCCCCACTGGATATTATTCCTTATTGCCTTAGTGAAGCTGGGCAAGGTACCCTCTTCATCTGAGTCATGGTTATCAGTTGAATGTGATTCATCCATACCCTATACACTTCACAGGACTGGTGTGAAGGAGAGTATCATATACTTAATTTGCTTTTCTATATCCTTTCAAGGTTTATGGAATGTGTTCCCTCCATAGCCCAGTCAGGTAGACAGTGAAGGGATTATTCCCATTTTAGAGATGAAGAAACTGAGGCTTACTAATGTGAGACAACCGACCCAAGGTCATAATAGTTGTTAAGTGGCAAAAGTGAGATAAAAATCCAATGTCCTGTCAGCTTTATCATTCTGTTTTGACTGCTTCTGGAGGTGGCCTTTATCCAGTGCTGGACATGTGGTTGACTTGACTCATGCTTAGTTTGAATGAAAAGAGAGGGGATAGGATAGGAGAGGTAACATCCTGATTCTTATATGGAGCAACCATAATTCTGCTTCTCCTGACTCCCAGGTATAAACAACCTCATAGAATCCTTTCCTTATGTTCCTCTTTTTTTTTTTCAATTACATGTTATGGAAGTGTTTCAACATTCATCCACATGCATATACATATTTATAAATTACATAATTTCCTTCCACCTTCTTTTCCCATTCTCCTCCCCTTAGTGGTGAGTAATCTGGTGAATACTGTGTTTAACATGTTTACATATTAGTCAGGAATTAGGACTAAGGGAAAAGAAAGAAAACCATGAGATAGGGAGGAAAATATAAGAAATTTCTAAAAAGTGAACATAGTGTTCATTCAGATTCTGTAGTTTTCTTGTTGTTGTTTTGTTTTGTTTTTCTTTATTGGATGTGGATAGCATGGTCCATAGCAAGTCCCCCAGGGTTGTCCTAGCTCTCTGAACTGCTGAGAGGAGCTGCATCCATTAAGGTTGATCAACTCACAATGTTGTTGATATGTACAATGTTCTCTTTGTTCTGCTCCCTTTGCTCAGCATCAGCTCCTGTAGTTTTTTCTATGCTTCTCTAGAGTACCATCATTCATGGTTTCTTATAGACTTATTTTCCTCTTCTTAAATGTATATGCTCTCATTTCTTCTTCCCCTTAGGATCTCAAAAATCATTTAGATTTTAGCTAGAATGCAGAGAAGAATCCATCCCACTGTTTTTTCCATCCTCACTTCAAGTCCTGCTCCTGGACAACGGAATGAGCTCCACCTCTCCTTCTTCTCCCCTTTGAAATATATTCTCTCTCTATTTTACCTCTTGAAATTGTTCTCTCCTCCCAAAGTCAGCCTAACTGAAAGTAATATTTCTACCAAGATTTCTCATAAAGCTTGGTCTGAATCTCTCTTATGTCCCTTTCTAGTCTACCTTGTTTCAAACTTGCTTCCTCTCTATTTGTCAATCCCTATTAGACAGGATCGTCATTCTTCATCTTTGTAAATACAACACTGAACCTGGAAACTTGCATTTAGATGGTACCTACATTTTAATGAAACTGAGTTTCATTTTTCCATCCTTGGGGTGATGGAATTCCATTTTCCTTTAATAAGAATTAATTTTCCTTAAAAGATCCCTTGAAGCTCATTGGACTGTGCTCCTTTGATGCAGCTTTCTGGTTACCTAAGGGCATAAAGGTCCCACTCATATGGTCTCAATTTCCTCCCATCTTATTGGGTATCTTATTGAGAGATACCCTGGTAGTCACTGTATCCAGTCAACTGCATTTCAACATGGAGATGAGATGGCTCCACATCCAGAGATGCCAAATACCCATGTATTCTGAGGGTGGTGGTGGTTTAGATCAAAGTACACCCAATTTTTAATCAATCTCTCAATGACTTGTAAATGCTTTATTTCATCCCAATGTTGAGCCTAAATTAACAGGATACTGGCTCTAGTCTTGCCTCTAGCAGTTAAACATTGGTATTGTGAAGGGCAGGGAGAGACCATGATCAAATTGTGAGAGAGGCAGTCTTCCTTGGTGACCCTTAGTGGCCTTAACCTCATAAAGAATTTCTTTCATTCTCTCTTCCCCTTCCCCAAGTGATCAGTATCCTCATGATTTCTCTGACTTCAGGAAAGAATCATTCACACTTTGGCATGAATGATTGGTAATAGTGTTAACCCTGATAGGGGAATTCAAAATCCAAGACTTATGGAATGTCCAAAGTAGAAGGGACCTAAGGGAAAAAAAAAGAAATAGATTGTTAGAGCAAGGGGAGACCTTAGATTTTGAGCTGTGAGAGATTTTAGAACATGTAATATCAGACCTGGAATGGGTTTTATAGGTTAGAAAACTAGGAATCAGAAATTAAAGACCTAGGGTTGGAACCCATGTCTTGACCATGTCCAAGGTTGTTTTTTCCATCTTTCCAGAAATGAATTACCTTGATGTGAAAAGCACCTTTGAACTTGAAGATGACCTTGAGGTTTTGGCTATATTAGAAGAATGACATACCCTCCACCTCACCCCCCTACACCCAACAAAAAACAAACTGATGCTTATTTTTGAAATATTTGATGTCTGCCCAGTGAAAATCACCAGATCAGGGAACATCTGCTTGAGCCTGTGTAATGCCCAATTCAGATGGCTACATAATTGAGAACACTGCTTGTGCTCAAAGGACTATTTAAAAGCTTGCCCAAAGAATATGTGGTTTCTTTTTTTAAAATTTTAGAATAAGTGTTTTCTCAGTTGTGTGTGGCCATAAACAAAGGAAGCAACAGGGTGGAACAGAATGAGTATCAGGTCTGGAGTCAGAGGAGTTGGTGCCCATCAGAGCATCTTGGTTCTGATATACTGGGAGTGGGATTTGAAAGAACAAGCAACACTTAGGACTTTAAGTGGTTGCTTTCCCCCCATCAGAATGGTCTGCCTAGTGACACTGGGAAAAATCATTTCCTTCTCTGGCCTTTTGTCTGTTCTTCTGTAAAATGAAGGGGTTGGACTGGCTTAGTGCTAGGGTCATTCCAATTGTCTCCTATAGATTCAACTTTTATTTGTTGACTCCTTGTTCACTGCAGTGGAGGGGAAGCAAGCTTTGTTTTCCCCTATTGTGACCAGTGTGCAGGCAGGTCCATTGCCCAATCTGTGTCTGGCTTTTCATTTCACTTGTTTTTGAATGGAATTTATCTGCTTAGACCCTGGATGGCTTTCATTATCTCATGCAAATATTGAATGCTCACAGTGAAATTGCATTATGGCTGTTCCCAATTTGTTTTCCCACATAGATGGCTCATTTTTCAAAGTCCTGGACTGAGGCATCAAGACATGTTCCCTTTGTCCCTATGGAGTGGCTTCATGCAAATGACATTCAGAACTCAATCCCCTGGGAAATGGGAGAGAAAAACAGTTGGAGGACGGGGAAAAAGAAAAGAGAAGAAATCAAGGGAGAAGGAGACAAAAATGAGTAGAGGGAGAAATAGAAATTGGATTCTTTTATTTATATCAATCTTTAAAGGAAAGTCTCTGGAACTTGAAAAGAAGATGGATTTTAGTAGTCATGTGCCTTCCCCCTCTGGCCTCAGTTTCCACCTCTCTGAAATTAGGGTACTAAATGAGATGATCCTTATGATGTTACTGAACTCCAGCATTCTGTGATTTCACCCTTTTCTGCCAAGGGTCCTCTTTCTTGTCCTGGCAATCACAAGCCCTCAAATATGTTTTGCTCAAATCCCATTTGTCACTTTGGCACAGACTCAGAATCACTTACCAAATCCATACCTGGTGTCCTTCAATGGTCAAAAAATAGGTATACAAATATTAACATTAGTATCTCCTGCAAAGGAACATTTGCTAGAGATGACAAAGACTAGAGAAAGTAATTCATTCAAAGCAATCAATAGAACAATAAATATTTAAGTACCTATTATGTGTTAAGCATTGAGGATAAAAAAAAAGGTCAAAGACAATCCCTAACCTCAAGGAGCTTACTATCTAATGGAGGGAACAAGAAACAAATATACTTGAAAAAGCTATATAGGAAATAATTAATGGAAGGAAGACATTAGACTTAGGAGGGTAGAAGATGGGATTTTAGTTGGGACTTAAAAGAAGCCAAGGAAGTCAGTAAATGAAACGAACAGGAAAAACATTCTAGGAAATAAATAGGGAACACTTTCTAAGCATCCGGGATAGAGAAAATGCCTGGAGCAGAGGGATGAAGAGTCTTGTTCATGAAACAACCAGTGTCACTAGTTCAAAGGATACAAGCTATTTAGTAAGGTGTAAGAAGACTGGAAAGGGAGGAGGGGGCTAGATTATAAATGGTTTTGAATACCACAGAAAGGATTTTGTATATAATACTAGAGGCAATAGAGAGTCATTGGATTTTACTGATTATAGGGGTGACGTGATCAGACTTGAACTTTAAGAAAATCACTTTAGTGGTCAAAGAAGGAGGAACTGGAGTGGGAAAAAACATGAGGCAGGCAGACCTACCAGCAGGTTATTGTAGTAGTCCAGCCATGAATAAAAAGGACCTACATAAGAGGGGTGACAGTGTCAAAGAAGAGAATGGGGCACATTCAAATGATGTTATAAAAGTGACATCAAGATGGGGTGAGGGATTGTGAGAAGCTGAGGAAGACTACTAGGTTGTGAGTCTGAGGGACTGAAAGGATGGTGTTGCTCTCTGCAATAATGAGAAAGTGAGGGTAGGATGGAGTTTAGGGGAAAAGATGAGTTCAATTTTGGATATGGCTGAGTTTACGAGGTTTACTAGACATCTAGTCTGAGATGTCTGAAAGAAAGTTGGAGATTTAAGATTAGAGGTCAGTAGAAAGGTTAGGGCAGGATAGGTAGATATGAGAATCTCCAGAATAGAGAAACTAATTAAATCCATGGGAGCTGATGAGATCATTAAGTCAAATAGGTGTGAAGAGAGCTCAAGGTTGGTTGTTTGGTTGGATAGTTTTTGTCTGTGGTTACTGAAGAAAACCAAAATGATATCATGATGTTACAGATGAGTTACAGTGTGTCTGACTATGGCTGATCAGACCAATATGAGCTTGGAATGCTCACAGGTCATGCACAAATAGTTCATATGACCTGCTTCAATTCTGCCTTGCTCATAGAGCACAGTACCCCTTTCTGATGAGGGGCCACCATGCTGAGTGGTTCTGTGCCAATATCTCCCATGCTTTACAATCAAGGTATGTGTCCTTATATTGCTTTTTATGGCCTCCAGCGAGAGGTCTCAAGGTAAAACCCTGAGGGCCCACCTAGGGTTAGAAGGTGAGAGTTGATTGAAGATCCAAAAAAGAAGATTGAGAAATTATCAGTTAAATAGGAGGAAAACCTGGAGAGAGTAAGTCCTAGAAAGAAGAGAGTATTGAGGAGGAGAGAGTGATCAATAGTGTCAAAGGGAGGTTGAGGAGAAAGAGGATTGAGGAAAAAACCACTGGAATGGCAGCTAAGATCGTTAGTAACTTTGAATAGAGCAATTTTAGGAAATAATGAGACCAGAAGCTGAATTGTAAGGGATTAAGAAGAGAGTGAGAGAAGGGATAGTGGAGGCATCTGTTATAGATAGTCTTTTTGAGTTTGGCTACAAAGGGCAAAAGAGATATAGAATGATAATGGAGAAGACATGGGAATGTTTGTAGGCAGTAGGGAATGAGCTTATAAATAGGGAGAGATTAAAAAAGTGAAAGAGAGGGAATAATAGAGAAGGCAAGCTGTTGGAGAAGATTGGATGGAATGGGTTGCTTGAGGAAACAGAAGGGTTAGTCTTGGTAAGGAGTAAGGCCATTTCATCATATGAGACAGAAATAAAGGAGGAGGTAGTGGTAAAAGACATCTGAAAGATGAGGAGATGGGAGAGGGTGTTCACGGCAATGGACTTATTTTTTCCTATTAAAAATGAAGTAAGGTTCTTTGTTGAGAACATGAGAGGAGTCATGGGAAGTTTGAGGAGGCAAAAAAAGTTTAGAAGAGTCACTCCAGATAGCAGGATAGTGAGTGATAAGGGAGGCATAGTAAAATTGCCTAGCAGCAGTGAGGGCTCAGTTGAGATTGGGTAACATAAATTTGTAGTGGATCCAATCAGAATAATGCATGATTTTCTCCACTTTCATTCAGTGGCTTATATGTAGGAATGAAGGTGATGAATAGTAGGAATGATTCAAGACTGAGGCTTGGCAGGATATACTCATTGATATGATAATTGGGTGAGGGATTCAAGATGGGAGTGTAGAGGTAATTGGTTCACCAAAGTATCAAGAGGAGGAGAAGAGAAGAGAATGACTAGTGTAGGGTAGATATCTTGGGAAAGAATTGAAGGGTCAAGGTATTGGAGGTCATTGTGGGTACAAAGAATAGGGTTTTGTAAGGGAAGACAAAGGGAGAGAAGAAAATCAAGTAGATTATTGGATAAGGGAATTTCAGAATTCTTGAAGATGGAGATGAAATAAATGTGGGTGATGGAAAGATCATTTTTGTGTGCTTGTGGTAGAACTGAGAAACAGTAGGTCATGGGAAATGAGTGGGTTGAGGAACTAAGTGAATCAGATTTTTGAGGGAGAGTCAATATGTATAGTTCCCTACTATGAAGGCAGGAGTTGAAGAGGAGGAAAAATTATGAACCAGGGCTTGAACTCATTATAGAAGGAAGGGGAATAATCTGAAGCTCTGTAGAAAACAGTTATGAATATTTTGATTATATGGTAGATATGAATAACATGAACATCAAAGAAAAGGTTACATAGTGATGAAGTTAGGGGAGGAGCTAGAAGTAGCAATGTAAAATAAAGAATATTGCACCTCTCTCACCTCAACCGAGTGAAGGTAAGCAAGAAAGACAGCAGAACTGATTAATGAAGCTAAAGGTAGAAGGGATCCATTACAGGTCAAGATGCAAGGTTCTCCTCCCTCCCTCCCCACCATGTGCTTTTGACAAATGGCCAATATCAATTGAACCAATTCTATGGAGAAAAGCTGTTATCTAAAAAACCTCACCGTAGAGTTTCGAGATTAATTGTAGATCTCTTCACATTTTCTTATAAGGACCAGAAAGGTAATTTCACATAATGCATAGGATGGTCTCAATGGTGAGGACCTAAGAAGAGGAGCATAGAACTGTTAAACATTTGAGTGGAGGTAGATCTCAGACTTTAGAATTAAAAACCAGAATGAGCTACCCCTCCTCTACCCATACAGTTCATGTTTAATAGGATCCAGGATCACATTCCATAAAATCCACTGTATTTGTTCTAGTTGGAAAATGGGTAGTATTTTATGCCCCAGATTCCATTACATTCTCTGTACATTCTGGATAAGCTGCTTTCAGGGTACATAGGTTCATATTAGAGAGGGGACTCCAGCCTAAATAAAAAGAGATGGGATAGGGTAAATATACCCCTCCTGCATGAGAAATATTAGCTAGGACACATGGCAGTCCTTTTATAGCTTTCTTATTGATTCACTATTCCACTTACCACAGTGGCTTTTCTTAGCTTTTTCATCTTTATTCAAACTTCCCTCCACACTCTCAGCTAAAGACTTGGTTTCATACTTCACTAATAAAAAAATAGAGGGCTCTAACCGAAAACTCCTTTTTCTCCCTTCCTCTTCTTCATCTTATCACTTGGATGTCTTCTGCCTCTTATCTCCATTGTGAAAGAGAAGGTAACCCTTTTCTTTGCTAAGGTAAACCCCTCCTATGTGCTCCCTTAATCTATTCTATCTAGTAGAATATCCTTTTAACACCCTACTATCTTACCAATCTTCAATTTCTTGCCACTGGCAGCTTCCCTGCTGCCTACTCAAACATCCATGTCTTTCTGATTCTCAAAAAACCTTCATCATTCCTGATAGCTTTTGTCCATTATCTCCTCTTCCCTTCCATGACTAATTTTTTGAGAAAACTGGCTAATTTTTGTCCCCTCATTCTTTTCTAAACCCTTGGCAGTCTGGGTTCCAACCTTATTAAAATTGCTGTCTCAAAAGTTAAACCAATGATCTATTAATCGCCCAATTGAAAGGCTTTTTCTCAATTCTTATCCTTCTTGTCCCCTCTGTAGCCTTTGATACTAGGTCACCTTCTTCTTATAGGTACTCTTCTCTTTGGTTTCTTCTTCTACCAGACTGACTACTTTTCTCAGTTTCTTTTGGTGAATCTTCTCCAGGTCACATCCACTAATTGGGTGTCCTACATACAAGCCTCTGTCCTTGACTCTCTTCTCAAGCTATATTATCTCACCTGGCCTTATCAGTTTCCAATGTTTCAATGCCAAAGCTCAAAGATCATTTCTCAATTCTATTTACACAACCCTAACCTCTTTCTTAAAGTTCAGATTTGATTCTCCAATGTTGGGCAATGTGAACTAGATATTCCATTGACATCTTAAACTCATCATCTCCCAAACTGAACTCCTTATCTGCCCCACCTAGCTATTTTTCCCAAGTCTAATCAAGGGAACTATTGTCCTCTCAATCCAGAAACCTAGGCTTGCAATTTAGAAGTCATTCCAACCTCCTTCTTTACTTAGCTTACATATCTAAGTTTTGCCAAGGCCCTTTGTTTCTAACTTCATAAAATCTTTTGTATTCAGCTCTTTCTTATCTCTGACACTATCACCATGCTGGTTCAGGGCCTCATCCCTTTAACACTGGGACTATTGCAGTAGTCTTCTGGTTAGTTTCCCTGACTCAAGTCTCTCCTATACTTCACTTAACTGCCAAAGTGATGTTCTTAAAAGTGTAGGTCTGGCTGCACTACTCCCCTATTCAATAAGCATCAATAATTCCCTAGTACCTATCTAAAGGATAAAATATAAAACCATATGCTTGACTTTTAAAGATTGGTTTTAAAGCAACCTGATTCCTCCTAACTTTATAGGCTTCTTATATTTCCGTATACTTTGTGCTCTAGTAGTATTGGCCGGAACAGATAATTCTACCTCTCAACTCTTTACATTTTTAGAAATTTAATGCTCTTTTCTCAACCCTCAGTGACCTTAATGTCTTTGTAGCTTTTTTCATTGTTGAAGTTCTTGATACTTTCTTCTCTCTGGGTTTTTCTGACACTGCTTTTTTCCACTTTTCTTTTCTTTCTGATTATAGCTTCTCAGTCTCCTTTACTAGATTTTTATCCATATCACACCTACTAATTATAGATGTCATCCAAGTCTCTCTTCTCTGTCTAATACCATTTCACTTGGTGATTTTATCAGCTCTCATGGATTTAAGGAACATCTCCATGCTGATGATTCTTAAATCTACTTATATAACTGTATATTTCTGCTGACTTCCAGTCTCACATTGCCAACAATTAGATGTCTCAAACTGAATATTTTACAGATATCTTAAACTCAACATGTCCAAAACTGGAATCATTATTTTCCCCTTCAAAATCTCCCCCCCCCCCCTTAGCTTCTCTGTTACTGTTGAGGGCACTACCAGTCTTCTGGTGTAACCCAGTCTGGAAACCTAGGTATTCTCAGCTCTTCACTTTCTCAATCTCCTCTTCCCCCAAATCCAATTTGTTGCCACAGTTTATTGATTTTTCTTTTTTACCACTCATCACCTCATACCTGGACTATTGCAATTGCCTACTGCTTGGTCTGCATGCTACAAGACTCTCCCCATTGTAGTCCAACCTCCACTCAGGTGTTAAATTAATTTTTCTAAAAGTGTGGGTCTTGCTCTATCACCCCCATAAACTCTAGTGGTTCCCTATTATGTCCAGGATCATCCTTTGTTTGTCTTTTGAAATCACAACATAGGGGCGGCTAGGTGGTACAGTGAATAGAGCACCAGCCCTGGAGTCAGGAGTACCTAAGTTCAAATCCGACCTCAGACACTTAATAATTGCCTAACTGTGTGGCCTTGGGCAAGCCACTTAACCCCATTTGCCTTGAAAAAACCTAAAAAATAAAATACAATCACAACATGGTCATTTCATA
Source organism: Macrotis lagotis (assembly GCF_037893015.1). Lineage (NCBI taxonomy): Eukaryota > Metazoa > Chordata > Mammalia > Peramelemorphia > Peramelidae > Macrotis > Macrotis lagotis. The sequence continues at coordinate 250,595,086 of NC_133658.1, read as the reverse complement.
TTTTTCTTTAATCCTCTCCATTAAAATCCAGTGGTTTCCTTGCTTTTCCATCAATGTGATCCATATCCTAACTAACTCATATAATTTTCATGGATTGTCCTTCTGGTCTAGAACTCTATCCTTCCTCATCCTTCATGTTCAGAATGAAATCCCATCTTCAGATTTCTACAGGAAACCTTTTCTAATCTTTCTTAATTCTAGTGCCCTCTTTCTGTTAATCATTCTCTGCTTATCATATGTATAACTTGTCTGTAGTCTCCTTCATTACATTGTAAGCTCCTTGAGAGCAGGGATTGTCTTTTGTCTTTGTGTCCCAGTATTTTGGTTGACTGATAGCATTCTACAAATCTTGACTTCCCTTAAGACTCAGTTCAAATTCTATCTTCTGAAAAAGGTCTTTTCCTTGACACCCCTCCTCATCTCTCTCTCTCTCTCTCTCTCTCTCTCTCTCTCTCTCTCTCTCTCTCTCTCTCTATCTCGCTCTTGCTCTCGCTCTCAGACATCTGTAATTTACTGTATGTATATCTTGTATGCACTTAGTTGATTCACTGTTGTCTTCCCCCATTAGATAACTGAAGTTGTAAGTGCCTACTGTAGTCCAGAAACTGTGCTAGGCAATAAGAATACAAAGATGAAAGTAAAATGGTTCTTTCCTTCAAGAAACTTGCATTCTAGAAGCTCTATGGAAAAATCAATAGCAAAATGAAATGTAATTTCTAGAGTAGAAATTTCTTTCTTTTTTTTTGGAGGGAGAATAGCCAAAGTAGGGAAAAATGAAACAACAACCCCCCCCCCAAAGGCATCAAAGAAATATCTCATTGAAAAGTACAAAGAAAGCCACTCTTTTCAATCAGCTTCAGCAGAAAAGAAAACCTAATTCAGGGACCATAAATTGGTCTGTTTAAATCACTAGCAAAAGCAAGCAGTAGAAATGGAGGGGGGAAAAAATGATTCCAAGCAGCAACCCTGCTTTGCAAAAAAAAAAACAAAATAGAGGGTTTGCCTCCCCCACAACTAGATTAGTTAAGGAAAGTTTCCCACTTGTGGTTTACAGAGGGACCAAGTTTCATATGTGTTATTAGATTGAAAGTTCCTTGAGGACAGGGACTGCCTTTTCCCTCTTTTTGTATCCTCTACAGCTTCTGAATTCCATCCTCAGGAAAGGGTATTCTGCTTTTAACCAGAACTGCTTAGTTTTTCATTCTCAAAAACTGTGACTTTCAAAAAACACAAAACAGATATCCCATCTGCTAATTTCTTTTATATAGAGGACAATCTAAGGAAACATAATAGAAATAAGGGAGTGGAGTGTAAAAGACTGGCTGGTATATTTGGTTCTATATTACAGCCACCATAGAAGGTACTTCTGGCTATTGGAGCAAGAGAAGTTTTCCTTGCTCATTCTCTACTTCCTTCATGTGAAGTGGGGTAGAATGAATATAAAGGTCTAGGTCAGTTAAAGGGAAATGACTTTCCCAGGTCTTATTTAAGGAGGTAAAGATGGAGTATATCTCCCTTCAAGCATCCTTCAATCTGTAACTTCCCTTGATACTACATTGATCCTGCCTACTCCTTTAGAAGTGGTAACTCTAAAGAGGAACTTTCATAGTCTATGTTGGGATAAGAAGAAGAATGACAATATTAGATGTAAAGTTGGCAGATAACCAACTATCCATCTCTTGACCTTGTTTCCTTTTCCTTTCTTTCTCAAAATTCTTATAAAGGATTTTCAATGCCCTTAGTTCCATGATGAAAAAATTCCATGGTGGAATTTTGGGAAAAAATATTTTTATCTCCTTGGTGACTCTGAAATAGCATTACTTGTATTTATATGTTTATGTATGTGTACATAGATATTCATATAAATGTTCATATATGCATACCTACATATCTTGTCACTGTGGAGATGGAAATTTTTTACAAGAATAGTGGTAAAACAGCAAACAAAAATATTTTCCCAAAATATGAGTACTTATTTCAGATATTTTTTTTGTTTTTATGAAATAAAGAACATGCATTTTGAATGTACATTTTGTACAAAGATTTATATGTACAAAATAAGTATGAGGCAATTTAAATAGGAAGGGTACTGGCAGCTAGGGGTGAGAGAAGGAGTTAGTCTGAGTTTTGAAGGATATTTGGGATTCTAAAAGTAATAATTTCTCCAAGGACCAACTGTATGTATGTATGTATGTATGTGTGTATGAGCACATGCTCATGCATAAATATACAAGTGTATGTTTACAAAGTCCTTCAATGCAGACAATTTGATTTACTTGCAGACAATATGACCTCCCTGGCTCATTAATGCATGATTTAGACAATACAGAGTGAGTCTTATTTCCAACTCTGATGCTCACTAATTTAAGATAGCTAAAGGAATGACTTTCCACTTGGAAAATTTTATCTGCCTTTGTTGGCAGCCCAGGATGAGATCCACCTTAGTGATCCCCTCTCACCCCCCAGTGGAGGTAATGTCTTTCTAGCCTTTATGACATCATTTAGTATAAATACTATCCCTAGGAGAATGTATGTTTCTTGAGGGCAGGAGTTTTTTCACTTTTTTTCTTTGTACCTCCAAAACCTAGAGGGCAGCTGGGTGGCACAGAGGAGAGTACTGACTTTAGAGTCAGGAGGTCTCTAGCCTCAGACGCTTGATTCTTGTTAGCTTTGTGACCTTGGGCAAATCACTTAACTCTGCCTCACATTCAGGGCCACATCCAGTAGTCCTGATTCATATCTGGCCAATGGACCCTAAAGACTCTTGGGGAGAAAGTGAGACTGGTGACTTAGCAAAGCACCCCTTTGCTCAAATCCAATTCCTGCACTTGTCATGGAATCACTTCCCCTGATGTCTTTGAAAATGAAGGACAAAAAATATTATAAAACTTGGAACAGTGGCTGTAGCATGCTAGGCACTTAATAAAGTATTGTCAATGAATCAAGCATCTGGGTGATAGGATAGTGTGCTGGGGCTGGAGTTGGAAAAACATGAATTCAAATCCTATATCAGACACAGGCTAGGAGATTCTGGGTAAGTCATTTAACCATTCTTTGCCTCACTTTTCTTCATATCTGTCTCTCCCTTAATAAACTCCAGTCTTCCCATGTGGAATTTCTTAATTCCATAATCAAGTAGTAAAGTTTTTAAAGCTCTCAACCCCCTGGATCCTTCCTACCTTTCTAGTCTTCATATTCCTTACCTCCTCCATGTACTCTGTGATTCATTGCCACTGGCCTTTAGGTTCTTCCTGCCATTCCACTCTACGTTTTTACTGCCTGGTCTTCCCAGACCTGGAAGTCCCACCCTCCTCTCTCTGCCTTCAAGTTTCAGCTCAAGTCAAACCTACTGTACAATACCTTTGTGTCTTTGTGCCTCCCTTCTGAAGATTTTTTATATATCTTGTTGTACATAATTGGGCATATGTTGTCTATCCCATTAGACTGTGAGTTCCCTGAATAGTTTTTTTCTCTCTTCCTAGCTCTCTTTTCTCCTCCTCTCTTTCTCTCCTCTCTGTCTCCCCCATACCCCTTCTTTACCTCTTTCTTTCCCCCTCCCTTTTTCCTCCCCTCCCTTCCTCCTTCTCTCCATCTTTCTCCTCTTGTCTCCCTATCCTTTCCCCTTCTCTTCCTTTCTCCCCCTCTTTTGCCTTGCTCTATATTTCTAACATTTAGCATAATATAGGTACATATTAAGCATAGTAGTTGTTCAGTAAATTGTAGTTGATTGATTTCTTTCAAATATCTTTCCTCTGATCCCAGTTTCCAGGGTCCTTTCCAGAGATGATCAGAAGCAGGGAGAATCTTGGCCCTTTCCCCAGAGAGAACACTCATTTCTGCCTTTCTTCTGAATTGTAATTTTTTTCCTTTGGGTGGTTAGAGAAGCAAAGATGCTTCCAAAATAAGTCTTCCCACTTGCAATATAATTTGTTCATTGATCGTCCGTCAGGATGAGACAATGAACACCAAGCGCAACTGCTTAACCTGAAGGGACCTGGAAGCTTTCCAGCTGTGTGGAAGTAATAGATCAGGTGTCAGAATCTGATTACATGCTGCTGTCTGAATAGAACAGAAGGGCTTTATGACAAGGAGAAAGAATGTTAAACGGGGCTGGAGGTTGGGATCTTTGGATTCAGAGGAAAGAGGGTGTTTGGGTAAGAGACTTTCAGGATTACCTTGTCCAACTGACCCTATTTTGCAGAGGAGGAAATGACTTGTTCAAGGTCACACAGTTACTAGTTAAGAGAACTGAGATTCATACCCAGGTCCTGTGACTCCATTTTCTTTCTTTCCTTCTTTCCTTCTTTCCTTCTTTCCTTCTTTCCTTCTTTCTTTCTTCCTTTCTTTCTTTCTTTCTTCCTTCCTTCTTTCCTTACCTTCCTTCCTTCCTTCCTTCCTTCCTTCCTTCCTTCCTTCCTTCCTTCCTTCCTTCCTTCCTTCCTTCCTTCCTTCCGTTTTTGCAAGGCAAACCAGATTTGAACCCAGGTACTCCTGACTCCAGGGCCGGTGCTTTATCCACTACACCACCTAGCCACCCCAAACAATATGGCCATTACAACATTTTCTTGGTTCTTCTCAATTTGCTTTCCATTATTCTGTGCAAGTCTTTACATGATTTTCTAAAGTCATTAAGCTCATCAATTCTTTTCTTTTTTTTTTTTAGATTTTTCAAGGCAGTGGGGTTAAGTGGCTTGCCCAAGGCCACACAGCTAGGTAATTATTAGGTGTCTGAGGTCAGATTTGAACCCAGGTACTCCTGACTCCAAGACCAGTGCTCTATCCACTGCTCCATCTAGCTGCCCCTGTGACTCCATATTCTTGATGAGTCCTTTAGCCAAGAATTAAATCAGTCATTGAGGTAGTTGTGTAGTGGAAAAGACATTAGTTGGAGGATCAAGAAACCTGAGTTTTTTAATCTTGGTTTTGCCTCTAACTCTCTATATGACCTTGGATGAATGTCTTTCTTTCTCTGGGCTTCAGTTTTTCCCATTTGTAAAATAAAGGGTTTGGATAAGATATTCTTTGAGATATAATGTGTTGATTGTTGAGCCTGGTGTCAGGGAGACCTGAGTTCACAAGAAAGCTCAGGCACAGAAATTTAGTAGCTATGTGACAATTGGGTAAGTCATATAACCTCTATTTGCCTCAGTTTCCTTAAGGGTAAAGTGGAGATAACAGAGATGCAGAGATATTGTGAGGATCAAATGAGAAACTATTTGTAAAGTGCTTAGTACCTGTCACATAGTATGCGTTTAATAAATGCTTGCTATTTCTTTCCAACACTGGCATTCTCTCTTCTAATTAACTCACTGCATCCTTAGCTATGCCTTTTATAACCCCTGTATTGAACTGTAGAGTGGCAGAGAATAGAGAAATGATATTGTTAGAAGTTAAGTCCTACCCTCAAAGAGTTTATACTTTAATTGAATATATGAGTATAATAGAAATGTAATATTTCCAGGGCACAAAAGTCTGAATAACATACTTTAAAAATTCAGAGGAAAGAGGGATAGGAGGAAGGATGAAGAGAGTGTGAGAGAAAGAGACGGAGAGAGACAGACAGAGAAACAGAGACAGACAGAAAGACAAAGAGAGAGATACAGAGAGAGAAAGAGAGAGAGACAGAGACAGAGAGGAGGTGAAGTGGGGCAGTTGGAGAGAAAATGCTGAAATTGGGCAGAGATCTTGGGCGCCAATACTGACTCTACTAAGAGACTAGTGATAACATCTCTGTTGCCATTTTCTAACTTATTTTTCCTGGCCAACCTCATCTGTTCTGCATATCAGTCCCCCACATATCAGCTTTCCCTATGCATATCCCCATATCCCACCTCTAGGCTTTTATTTTTTTTTTTTAAAGCAGATCTCCCATATGCCCAGAAAACTCTCCTTCACCATGTCTCTTTAGATGTCTTCAAGGCTAACTCTAGTTGCCATCTGCTACATGAAAATTTTCCTGTTTTACCCCCTTCCCCTTTAGTGCTCTTCTCCTTAATGTACTTTGCATTTACTTCTCTGGATGCTTTGAGTTCCCCCCCCCCCCCCCCCCACCAAGTAGAATGGCAGTTCCTCCAAGGCAAGGGCTAGTTTTCACTCTTGTCTTGGTATCCCCAGTGCCTGACTGTGTTCTAAATACAAATATAAAAATGATTGTATGATTAGTTACAGATATTAGTTTTTCTTTTAGAAGACATTACTTATTAAATACTATTGAATTAAATTGAGTGACCTTGGGCAAATCATTGAATCTCTCTGGGCCTCAGTTTCCCCTTCCATAAAATAAGGTTGTTGGGTTAGATGACTTCTATAACCCCAACCAAGCTCTAAATCCAATGATTCTATGCTTATGGTGAAGGTGGCTTTTGAGAAGAATTTCAGCAGGTGGGCAGATATCTCAAACTTGGTAAAGGGGGGAGGAAGGGTAGATGGCAGGTAAGCAAAAATTCAGGAGTAAATAGCCTCAATCCTGGGCAATTCCTGTTTGAAAGGAAAATCATTTTGCCTTGCTTTGAACCCCCAAAGTTATCACAGTAGTGTCTGGTAAAGATCAGATGTTTAATAAATGCATGTTCACTGTCTAGAAGTCTAGAAGTAGGATTTGACATACTAAGATGGGCAGCTTAGGGGTATTCTTGTCACAGGCCTGGGAACAAAAAAGGCCCTGGAGATGGTGCAGTAAAAAGAGCACCAGATTTGGAGTCAGAAGTCATGGGCCTTGATGTGACCGTGGGCAAGTCCCTTTCCTTCTCTGAGCTTTAATTCTCTCTTCGGCCAAAAGAGAGAGTTGGAATAGCTGGGTCTCCAAGGTCCTTTCTGAGTCCAAATCCTGTGATCTCTGAACTATGCTTCAGGGCAGTTAATAAATGAGACTAAAGAACGTCTGAAGTGTTGAATAGCCAGTAATAACCAGGAGATGCTATACCACTCACAGAGCAGAGCTAGCAAGCCCAAGGCAGGAATGTGTGGGGAGCAAAAGCTTAATACTGTTATAAATTAAACTGAAGGTGGATGGGGGTGGGGAAGCCACTGAAAATCATGGCTTCAAAGGATGTACAACATTCCCAATTTGTTCTGCTCTCTGCTTTTTGAAGGCTCTAAATTGGAGGAAGAGGGAGGGAGGAAACCAGTTGAGAGAGGCAAGCAAGAAGGAAGGATGACAGCTCTGGCCTGGGAGGGTCACAGGAAGCTGATTAGCATCATGAAAAGACTACTTAGGCTGGCAGTCAAGAGATTTGGCTTCTAGTCTTGGTCCTGGCTCTGTGAATAACTTGTCATGTGACTGCAAATTAATCAAATCAGATCATTTGAAATTATAGATGTAAAACACTTTGTAAATTTTAAAAGATAATATAAATGCTAGCTTTAATGAGTAGCTTCTCTCTAGACCTCAGTTTCCTCATCTGTATGTAGCGTGAGTGGACTCTAGGAATGGCTTCCCCCTTCCCCTGGATCGGTGTAGACTCCTATTTATGTAAAATGAGAATGTTTGGTTACATATGCCTGATGCTTACTATGCAATCAGTTCCCTAATTCCTCTAAGCCTTGAAGGCTATATGTAAAATAGGGATGGGCAAACAGGTGGTGTTGGGTAGAGTGCTGGTCTTTGAATCAAAAAGTCTCATCTTTGTGAATTCAAATCTGACCTTAGAAACCTATTAGCTGTGTGACTCTGGGAAAGTCATTTAATTCTGTTTATCTCAGTTGACTCATTTGTAAAATGAGCTGGAGGAGTTGGCAAACCATTCCATTATCTTTATCCTGAAACCCCCAATGAAGCTATAGAGAGTTAGACCTGAATGAAAAATGACTGAACAACAATTAAAAACAGGGACAATAACATTGGTACCACTTCCGTCACAGGGTTAGGATGAAGACTTGTCTCATACATTTTAATTCATCACTGAATATTCATTAAATACCTACTGTGTGCTAGATATATTGAAATGAAATAGCCCTTGTATCCTAAGTGGAGACTAATTGTGAGCATGTATACATAGGTAAGAACAAAGGAGGTAATGTCTTTAAAGGTAGACACTGCTAAGATCAGGAGAATCCTGATGTTTGGGGTAGTGCTTGACTTGAGCTTTGAAGGAAATTAGGAATTCTCTGAGGCAGAGGCAGAGGCAGAAAGTGCTCCAAAAATAAATGGAGGACAGTTTATACAGAGGCCTTATGGGTAGGCTGGAATGTCATAAGTGAGGAAGAAGAAGGAAAGTCTGATTTAACCATAAAATGTGAGGAAGGAAGCAAAGTATGATAAGTTGAAAAAGACCTAGGTTGCGTAGAAGTTTAAATACCAAATCATTTTACACGAAGACAAAACAATCAATCAGAGCAGTGGGATAAACTTAAATTGGACTGGATTTGTCATAGTAAATGGAATGAAATTTATCTTAAAAAACAAAATCAAACAACAGTTTAGGGACTGTTAGAGGAGCTGGGATTGATCAACTCTAGAAGGAAAGTTGAGCCTGTGGCATCAAGCATTAGTTTATTACTAGAAGGAGACTACTTCATGTGCAGCATGCCTGGTCTTGGGATGTTCCCAAATGACCAGAGCAGGCCAGGAGAGAACTGTGGCAATGGTCTCTAGAGCCAAGACACTTGAATTCAAATCACAGCACTAACATTTCCTAGCTGGGTGACCCTGGGCAAGTCATTTACCCTCTCTGTTTCCTCTGCAGTAAAATAAGAGCAATGATATTTGCACTTCCAGACTTGTAGGGCTATTGTGAGGGCTCTGAAAACCTTAAATTATCACAGAAATGGTATTGTTGGGGGTCCATCTAGAAAAGGGAAACAAGAATTTTAAGGAGACTGGGAACTATGTAAAATAAGGCTTGGGTGAAGGAGTTTGGGAAAGAGAAGACATGAGGAATGGAGTCAGAATTGCTGTCACTGTGTGGAACTTAGTCATCTTTGAAACATCTGGGGCTAGAGCATCCAGTTGAGACGGTAACAAGGTTTAACTGTGAAGTGTAGTCCTACCAAGTTAGATTTGAGGTACACTGTGTCTTTAAAGCAAATGGAAAATGAAACAAGTGCCCCTCCTAGGCAGGAGCAGACCCATGGACTCATTCTTGGTTGAGAGTCTGGGCAAGCTTGTTCTTTATGTATTTATTCATGTACTCATTTTTTTTGGTCTATTATGTTAGAATCAAAGGCGTTGGATGGATTTGCAAGTTGATTTCATTTTGTTTCTATGCTTGGGTGAGAATAAAGAAAGCATAGTGAGGGAAGAAGCCTAGTAAGAAAACTGATTTGGAAAGAGGAAGTGGAGTAAGATTTGACTTTGCAACTTACTGTTGATGTGACTATAGAAAATAGAATGTCAAAGCTGGAACGGACCTCAGGATCTGGGTCATTAGAATTGGAAAGGACCTTAGGACATAATTTGTTAAGAGTTGAAAGGAGCATACAAGGTTGTACATTTTGTTCATCTTTTTACAGATGAGAAAGTTGAGATCCAAGAAATAAAGTGGCTTGCTCAAGGTCAAGCCATTAATCAGTGGCAAAACCAGGGTTAGATCCTAGATCCTATATAATAACATAGCTTCCTCCCAACTTCTCTGTGACTCACTTTCTTTTTTTTTTATAAAATAAGCGGCTTGGATTAAACGATCCCTAATGTCTCTGTTAATGCTATGATATAATGTTAATGCTATGATATGAGCAGTTCTCTAATCCTAATCAGAAACCCAAAAGTGACATTTTTGAATGGCCTGTACTAATCTCATAGGATGATGCCCCAGGGCCTCTGCAGCTGAATTATAATAATCCTACCTGGAAAGTACAGAGGGCTGACGAAGGATTCCTTCAGCAAAGGTAATGGTTCTGAACTTACTCATTGCCAAAGTGATGAAAGTACTCATCAAATTCCACCCCTAAGACTAGAGGCTTTTGTAGCAGGGAGATGATAAAGACTCCATGTAAAAATCACTGGAAGGGATCTAGAACAAAGCAAAAATCAAAATTGTAAGAATTTCTTTATTGGGGGGAATGGAGAAATTCTAAGACCCCTTGGGGTCCCTGGCCTCCATTGGGAGAGGCTGCAGGTACCTTATTGCTATTATTGCTAATTAGATGCTAGACTCAGCTGTTTCTATACAGTATTTCTGACGGAATTTAAGTGATATCAGTAAGACACTAAGCAATGAGGTGGATAGAGCTCCAGGCCTGAAGTCAGAAAGACCTGAGTTCAAATCTCACCTCAGATATTTACTAGTTAGGTGACACTGGGCAAGTCACTTAACCCTCTTTGCCTCGGTTCCTCATCTATAAAATGAGCTGGAGAAGAAAAAGGCAAACCACTTCAGTATCTCTTCCAAAAATACACTAAATGGGATCATGAAGAGTTGGATATGACTGAACAACAACAACAAAATGCTATCAGTCCCCTGTAAATTTCTGAGTCTTAAAACTATAGACTCATTGGCTTACCTTAGTTAGTCTTTTGTACTAGAGACCTTCTAGTCCAACTCTTTCAGAGTAAGGAAATGATGTTATTCAAGGTCACAGAGCTAGTGATTAAGAGGACTAAGATTTCACTTCTGAATACAGTGCTTCTTTTGCTAAGTCAGGCCAACAGTCTCTTAGGCTAAGAGGAATTTCAGGTAATTCACTACAGTCAGCTTCAGATGCCCTGGTACACCAGAAGACCCAGGTTTGAATGCCCATTTGACCTTTCATTAGCCATGGGATCATAACCAATTTCATTTCTCCTCTCTAAACATCCATTTCTTCTTCTGAAAAATGGAACTGAAAATGCTGCTTCTTAGACCTTACTTAAGGAAAACATTAAAAGAAAGATGGACAGTTGTCATTCTTGACAGGGAACTCTGCTACTTTCCACTTCAAGTGAGGATAGGATCAAGACAGAAAAGAAGTCCTGCCTTCAACCACAGCCAGTATTGAAAGCTAATATCTTGACTGGATTATGGAGAATGGGATAGAAAGAATGCCAAATCCAAATGGTACTTCTTTCTATCCACCAATGCCTCAGAATAAGGCAGTGATTTGCTAAGGAGCCATGAACAATGGGCAGCTCAATGAGGTCCCCTTTAAAATGCTTCTTGGAAGGCAAGGAATAGAAGCATTATTTTTAAAATTCCTATTTCACAGAGAAGGAAACTGAGACTGGGTGGTAAAGAGCAGGCAGGACCTTCTGGATTGGGAGCTAAAGGATTTTTATGTGATTTAACTTCTCTAGGTCTCAATTTTCCCATATGTGAAATGACAGGTTTGGACTAGAGGCCTCTGAGCTTCCTTTCACTCTTGAAGCCAGGATCCTATAATCTGAAGTGACTGGTTCTACCAAGAGTAAGTAGCAGAGCTAAGAAGTGACCTCAGTCCTTTAGAAACTGAGGCCCAGGGAGGTGATGGCCAAGTGATGGCAGGTATCAGGTTCTAATACCCTAGGCTGCCAGTGACCTCATTTTCCCCCCTTTTCTGACTCTCACTAATGAAATTTCCAGAGCCGTTTGGAAGTCTGCTGCCCCATGGAACCCTACAGTCACGGAGAAGATGAGGTAAAGTTATTTGTTCTCAAGTTCACCTGGAGGAGAAACTAGGGCTGCCCCAGATGTGGCAGCTGCTGACTTCAGCATATTGGCTACGGCTGCCCCCAAATGGATTCTGAGGACAACTGGAAGAGCAATTATTGCTGCTGACTTTAGGGACAGACATTTTAATGACTTTGTCAGCTGGGATTTGAGACCGGGAAGGATCCAAAGAGCATCTTTCAAGGTTGGTATTTCAGAAAGAGTGACAGGTGAGAATGAATGTCCAGGGCTGATGTGACTTGGGTGCTAGTACCACTTAGTAAATTTTTTGGACCAGTTGACATTAGTCTCCCACAACAAGGTGGATATTTGGGTTTTCAGCCTGAGAAGGAGATGGGGAAAGGGGAAAGGAAGAGAGCTAAAACAAGCAAACCTACTATCATATTCTCCATAAGAGTCAGTGTGAAGATCACACAACTAAAGTCAAGAGTGCAAGGTCCTTCCTCTCATTGTGAGGAAAACATGAAATGTATTAGGTATATTAGAAAGAAGAGAGATCAATTTTGTATAAAGAAACTACATTCAAAGAGCCTACAGAAACTTGGCCTTTAAAGGGTTAGTTATTGTTTCCTTGTCAAAAGCCAATGATGAAATTCTCTTGGAGAGGTTAGAGAAAAACAAATAATAATAATAATAATAGTTGACATAGTCATAAGGCAATGCTTTATGTATGTTCTATAAAACTGATTCTCACAGCAGCCCTTTGAAGTAGATGTTCTTATTTTCTGTATTTTACAGATAGAGAAACTGAGACTAAGTGAGATTAAATAATTGGCCCAGAGTCATACAGTTTGTAAATATTTGAGGCAGGATTTGAACTCAGATCTCAACTCCAAGATTGGTACTTTATCCACTATGGTACACTCCCCATAGATCTAGTGCTAAAGAGACCCTAGTGGTCATTTTGTACAGTCTCTCTGTTTTATAGATGAGAAAACTCAGTCCAAGAAAGAGACTGGGATTGGTTAAGGTCACAGTATCAGAGCATCAGAGAGAATCCAACTACTCTTTAACCTGTAGCCTTTCAATTTGAATTACTAGACTTCAGGTGAATCCATAGACAAAACTCTTCACTGCATTGTAAAATATTAGAAAGGATATCCTAGTTAGTCAGGAAACAAGAGTTAAAGTCTACATTCTTCTACTTGTTAGCTATGGAGTCTTGAACAAAGCATGTTTGTATATTAAATGAGAATGTCAATATAATTCTATAATTTTGGTACCCAATAGATTTCTAATAAATATGGCCAAAATAATGCTTTGAAATTCTTGAGGTGCTATATCAACCTGAGCCATGATAGAAGTAAGGAAGGAAATTGAGAGAACCAAGTGGTTTGATACAAAGAAAAAGCACTGGAATTGGAATCAGGGATTCTGGGTTTGAATCCTACCTCTGCAACTTATCTAGTTAAGTGTCTATCCTTGAGGGTAGCATATTTTTTTTTTAGGGTTTTTGCAAGACAATGAGATTAAGTGGCTTGCCCAAGGCCACACAGCTAGGTAATTATTAAGTGTCTGAGACCAGATTTGAACCCAGGTACTCCTGACTCCAAGGCTGGTGTTTTATCCACTACGCCACCTAGCTGCCTCGGTAGTATATTCTTAATGTGTCTCGGGCCTCACTTTTTTTTTCCAATTACATGTTATGAAAGCTTTTTAACATTCATCCTCTTGTATACTTATAAGTGACATATTTTTCTACCACCCTCCCTTCCTATCCCCCTCCCCTCAGTGATAAAAATTTTGTATGTACATTTGTCTTTCACATGTTTACATATTAGTAATTTTGTATATGAGGAATTAGGACTAGGGGAAAAGAAAGAAAATCAATAGATAGGAAGGAAAACACATAAGTTTTTAAAAAATGAACATAGTGTTCATTTAGATTCTGTGGTTTTTGTTTTGTTTTGTTTTTCTTTTTTTTCTGGAAATGGATGGCATTGTACACAATAAATCTCACAGGGTTGTCCTCTCTGCAGTACTCAGAACTGTTAAAAGGAACTGCATCCATCATAGTTATCAACTCCCAATGTTGTTAATGTTTACAATGATCTCTTAGTTCTGCTCCCTTTGTTCATGGTTTCTTATAGAACAATAGTACTCCATAGCATTCAAATACCATAACTTGTTCAGTTATTCTCCTATTGATGGGCATCAATTTCCAATTCTTTGCCACTACAAAAAGAGCTGCTATAAATATTTTCAAATGTGTGGAACTTTTCCCATTTTTATGATTTGTTTTGGATATAGATCAAGTTTTGATATTGTTGGGTTGAAGGGTTTGACAAGCTTTACTGCTTTTGGGGCATAGTTCCATTTTGCTCTCCAGAATGGTTGGATTAGTTCACAATTCCAACAACAGTGCATCACTGTCCCAATCTTCCCACAACCTCTCCAACATTAATCATTTCCCCTTTTTGTCATTTTAGTCAGTCTGATGGGTGTAAGGTGGTACCTCATAGTTGTTTTAATTTGCATTTTTCTAATCAATAATGATTTGGAACATTTTTTCCATATGATTTTTATAGCTTTAATTTCTCCATTTGAAAGCTGCTTGTTCATATTCTTTGACTATTTTTCAATTGAGGAATGACTTGTAACCTTATAAATTGATTCAATTCTCTCTATATTTTAGAAATGAGACCTTTATCAGAACTCCTAGCTATGAAAGTTTTTTCCCAGCTTTCTGTTTCCCTTCTAATCTTGGCTGCATTGGTTTTATTAGATTTTATTATTTTTCTTTAATGTAGTCAAAATCATCCATTTTGAAATTTGCAATGTACTCTATTTCTTGTTTGGTCATAATTTTCTTCCCTTTCCACAGATCTGACAGATAAGAGTATTTCTTGAGCTGTTAATTGACCCTTTATGTCTAAACCCTGTATCCATTTTGATCTTATTTTGGCATAGGATGTGAGATGTGGGTTTATGTCTAGCTTTTGTCATTATTTTCCAGTTTTCCCAGCAGTTGTTTTTTTGAATTGTGAGTTCATATCCCAGAAGTTAATGTCTTTGGGTTTGTCAGACAATAGATTGCTATAGTCATTTACAACTATTCTTTTAGTACCTATCCTAAAGGTCCATTACTCTATTTCTTAACTAGTACCAGGTCATTTTGATGATTGATGCTTTATAGTTTAGATTTAGATTTGGTACAGCTAGACCACTTTCCTTTGCATCCTTTTATATCAGTTCCCTTGATTTTCTTAACCTATTGTTGCTCCAGATTAATTTTGTTACTATTTTTCTAGGTCTGTAAAATAGTTTTTGGTAGTTTGATTTGTATGGCATTGATAAGTAATTTAATTTGGGTAGAATTGTCATTTTTATTCTAGTAGCTCGATCTAACCTTGAGAAATTGATAGTTTTGCAAATGTTTAGATCTGATTTTATTTGTGTGAAAAGTACATTATAATTGTGTTCATACAGTTTCTGAGTTTATCTTGGGCAGTAGATTCCCAAGTATTTTATGTTGTCTGCAATTTCTTTATTTTTTTATAAAGATTTTATTTATTTTGAGTTTTACAATCCCCCCCCCATTCTTGCTTCCCTTCCCTCACTCCCCACAGAAGGCATTCTGTTATTCTTTACATTGATTCCATGTACATACATTGATCTCAGTGGAATGTGATGATGGAGAAATCATATCCTTAAGGAAGAAAAATAAATTATGAGATAGTAAAATTACATAATAAGATAATGGTTTTTTTTTCTAATTTGAAGGTAATAGTCTTTGGTCTTGTTCAAAGTCCATAATTTGTTTTTTGGATAGAGATGGTATTCTCCATTGCAGATAGTCCCTGGTTGTAGCACTGAAGTGATGAGCAAGTCCATCGGGGTTGATCATCACCCCCATGTTGCTGTTAGGGTGTACAATGATTTTCTGGTTCTGTTCATCTTGCTCAGCATCAGTTCATGAAAATCTTTCCAGGCTTCCCTGAATTCCCATCCCTTCTGGTTTCTAATAGAACAATAATGTTCCATGACATACATATACCACAGTTTGTTAAGCCATTCCCCAATTGAAGGATATTCACTTAATTTTCAATTTTTTGCCACCACAACAGGGCTGCTATAAATATTTTTGTACAAGTGATGTTTTTACCCTTTTTCATAATCTCTTCAGGGTATAGACCCAGTAGTGGTATTGCTGGATCAAAGGGCATGCACATTTTTTGCTGCCCTTTGGGCATAATCCCAAATTGCTCTCCAGAAAGGTTGGATGAGTTCACAGCTCCACCAACAATCTATTAGTGTCCCAGATTTCTCTCATCCCTTCCAGCATTAATCATTGTACTTTCTGGTCATATTGGCCACTCTGAGAAGTATGAGTTGGTCTCTCAGAGATGTCTGCAGTTACTTTAAAAGGAATTTCTCTTTCCATCCCTTATCCTTGGGCTTTGTTGTTCATATATAGAAATGCTGATGATTTATGTGGATTTGTTTTATATCCTGCTACTCTGCTGAAGTTGTAAATTGTTTCAAGTAGTTTTTCAGTTGATTTTCTGCAGAGTGAAAGCTTTGCTTCCTCATTGTCAATTCTAATTCCTTCAATTTATTTTTCTTCTCTTATTGCTAGATCTAACATTACTATATTGAATAGTAGTGGTAATGGGCATCCTTGTTTCACCCCTGATCTTATTGGAAATGCTCCTAGTTTATCCCCATTACATTTAATGTTTGTTGATGGTTTTAGGTATATACTACTTATCATTTGGGCTCACTTTTTTTAAACCATAAATAAAAGGGGAGATGGTAGTAGTGCTAGATTAAATGACCTCTAAGAAATCTTTCAGTTTTAGATACTATGAATGAATTATAGAGGTCTTTCCTGATGGTCTGTGTTCAATGGAGAATTGCACAGGGTTGAAGCTGATGTTTCACTGTATTTTTGTATTAGAAGATCCTTCTTTAATGCTGACTTCCACTGGTGTGTTTCTGTCATAGTTTCTAATGTCCTAGAGAAGAGAGACATGCACTATTGAATATTTCCAAGCTCTAATTTTGAATTCAGATCAGGAAATGTTTATCAAATACCTACTACACAAAGACCCTGTGTTTGATACTGGAGATTCAGGGAGAAAAATATTTGCTCCTTCCCCAAAAGAGCTTGTATTCTCTCCAGGGATTAGGGTCTGGCAGTAGAGAGGACAGCTCATATAATTATCATATAAGCTAGAAAGAGAAAGCAAAGGTCCAGGCAAGATACTCTAGGAAATATGAAAAAAGAAAAAGAAGAACACTTTTAACTGAGATAATCAGAGAAGGTGACTTGGAGGAGGTGCTACCTGAAGATAAGGGATTCTTAACCATTTTGTGTCCTGGACCCATTTTTGGCAGTCTGATGATGCCTCTGAATACCTTCTCAGAATAATGTTTTTACATGCATAAAATGAAATATATAGAATTCCAAAGGACACCAATTCTTTTGAAATACAGTTATCTGAATGCCTATACAAAAAGAAATCATGGACCCAGGTTAAGACCATGATCTACAATTTTGATTGTCTTAGTTTTCCTCAGTAATACAATGATCCAAGACAATTCCAAAAGTCTCATGATGCTTTACACATCTAGAGAAAGAACTATGGAATAAGATTGTAGATCAAAGCATATTATTTTTGCTTTATTTTTTCATAGTTTGTTCCTTTTGTTCTGTTACTTTTTTTTTTACAAAATGACTAAAGTGGAAATATATTTACATGATTGTGTGTATACATATGTATTTATTTACAATGAATGTGTATATATAAATATATATAGATATATCAATATATATACACACACATAGAATCTAAATCAAATTGCTTATCGTCTTAGGGAGAAGGGAAGGGAGTGAGGAAGGGAGAAAAGTTTGGAACTCAAAATCTTATAAAAATGTATGTTAAAATGATCTTTACATGTGGTTAGAAAAATAAAATACTGTTTAAAAATGCAGAAAAAAGAATAGGATCTAAATGTATAATTCTGCCACAGTGAGGTTGGAGTGGTATGCTTGGTAATCCAGTTTGGCAAGAACATAGAGGGTATGAAGGAAATAATGTAAAATAAAGCTGGACGAGTAGGTTGGAATCCTACTGGAAAGGTCATTAAGTATAAAGTTGAGTTTGTATTTTATATAATAGAGAGCTATTGAAACTGACTTTTGAGTAGAAGAGTGACATGGTCAAGCCCCTGTACCCTAGGGAGTTAATCTGATGTGGTGGATGCTTTAGACAAGAGGAACACTGAATGTAAAGAGATCAGTTAGGAGGCAATTATTGCAATAGTGGTGAAGTGGTCTTAAATTAGTATGGTCACTGTACTAATGTGGCAAGAAAGGTATGAGTGGGAGAGATGCTATAGGATAAAGAAGATGACCACTTGCAGAAAAGAACCATGACTACCGCTTCTTGATGATGAAGACGATACCCAGGAGAGGGATGACAGGTCTTACTAAGACAAGCAAGGAGCGTATAAAAGGGACCTCTTTTCTTACAGTCAGTGTGATCTATACTATTGCTATTAGGCTCAGGTATCCAATTTGCTTTACCATCCTTAACGAATCCTGAGTAAGGTCTGATTTCAGGATGTGACAAGGAATATGTCTCCCCTCTTTTGCAGGTAGAATGCTCTTTTCACTTAAGTGGCAGATATTTCTAGTACTTTTCCATTTGCATGGAAAATGTCAAATTATAATGTATCATTTTCATTTCCCCATGCTAACAATCCTTTTTCACAGTCATTAGCAGGAAAGCTCATCTCAGAAGTAATTTCCTGATCATCACATTTTTGAATATATATTTTTTTAATTTGCTACCCCTGCTGGTATGCCAGTTGGAGTCTGTGCTAATCCACTGGAGATTTGTCTGTTATTTCTTAGAGATTGATACAAGTCAGTCCTAAGACAACCTCTTATATCTGCATTTGTTTGGGGGCAGTGCTTAGGAGGATGGAATCCTAGAGCTGCAAGGGACCTCTGGATAATTAACTCCAATAAACTATGCAGATACTGACTTTAAAGCTGAAAGCAATTGTCACCAAAGTAATCTGATGTAATGTTTCATCCTGTTTTTCTCAGTGTGAAGCAGGAGAAAGACTTGGAGTTAGGAGTCAGGTGTCTGTCCTTGGGCAGCTTATTTTATTTCTTTGGAACTCAGTTTTCTTTTCTCTAAAATGGTGATAATATTAACATTCCCATCCTGATGGAGTTATTTGTAAATAAACTGTAAAGTTCATTGGAAATCTGAATTGTTGTTAGTCGTTAGTTGGTGCTAGGGAATGGTGAATGACACAGTGAACATGGAATTATGAGACTTGGCTGGAATTCTAGCTCTGACACTTACTATGTGACCATTGACAAATCACCTAACTCAGTCTCAATTTAGTTTCATGGGGCCAATACTTGCAATATTTACTTTGCTTAGAGTGTGGTTGTGGGGGAAAGTATTTGATAAAACTTAAAGTACTATAATGATATGAAATTTTTTGGTTTTGTCCACCCTGTACTTTTACTGGAATAATAATACTCTGACCTCCTTGGGAGTGAGGGTTGTTTGTTGTTTGTCTTTGTCTTTGTTTGTATTCCCCAACAGTCTGATGTACAGTAAGTTCTCCATAAAAATACTTGTTGTCTAATAATAATACTAGCAATAACAACAATAATGATGATAACTTAACATTTACACAGCACTTTAAGGTTTACAACCACTTTGCATATCTAATTTGAAAGAATCTTGAAATAAGGGTTATTATTATTTCCATTTTACAGATGAGACAACTGACAGCTAAAGTGACTTGCCCAGAGTCAGATGATAAATAACTGAGACAGGATTTGAGATCAAGTTTCCTTAACTTGTTGCCAATAAATACTGAATCCTAGTGAATACTGAAGCAGATTGACAACTTTCCTGCAACTATAGTCTGCATAGATATGTCCAACCTGTAGCCCAAGGGTCACATGTGACTCTCAATGTCCATTCGTGTAGCATTATTACATTTTATTATTATTCTCATAGGCAATATGGGTTACATTGTAGTCATGAATAAATATTAAATTTATATGCAGCTCTTGACAAGTTTTTGTTGGGCGATGCAACCTAGAAGAGCTAAAAGACCCATGCCAGTAACCTGGAGCCATGTGGTAGTATTATTATAAATAATTCTGGACTTTGTAGAACAAACCTGGAGGGCATCCTACATACTCACTATAGTGGTGATTGTAGATGCTAATGTTTTTAATATCCTTCAGTCTCAAAGAGGATCAATGTCATTATGAGGGTGATGTTTTGACTTGCTTGTGAATTTAAGTGAGGCAGAGTTGCACAAAGTCATTAACTTCACTCACTCTTCCAGAATCACTGAAGTCCAATGGCAGAAAATCCATTGGTGATGTCCCAATATTCAGTAGATGACCTTGAAGTCTGACCAAACTCTAAGCTCTCCACAATTCCCCCTTTAGTCACCTTTATGACTGTTGGAACAAATTGTTTTTATCCATCCATTCTACCAGGAGGAACTCTTCATATGAACAACTGGAGATGCTTCAGGATGCAGTGGGTGACTTTGGTATTTCTAAATTTAGGTCTTTCCCAGGTCTTAGTTTGGCTGGGGAAACTCAGAGACCAAGGGATAGATAAGAATTGAGGCAAAACATGGCTTAATTTACCATCATAAAACTATTAGTATGTGAGGGGAAGACAAAGGATGAACGATAACATCTACTATCATTCACTGTATTGCACACAGGTGCATATGCTAAACCAAACCATTCATTCTTGTTTGTCTCCACTGGGATCCTAAAATGGAGAATGATAAAAAATCCAGGTTGTGATACCCCCAAACATATGGGGAGAACCAGTAGACTGATAGATTATATCATGTGCTAGGAATCAGGAGACCTAATAAAAATTCCCTGGGCCTTAATTTCTCAATTGCATGAGGGAATTGGACTGAGTGATCTCTAAGGTCCCATACATCTTGAAATTTAGGACCTTCCCTGCTCTGTCACTGCTTTTCTTCAGTGTCTTAGTGTACAAAAGACAAGGAAAGTAATCTCTGACCTTCACTACTTTGTAGGAATGTTGCAAAGATAAATGAGATTTATGAAAGCATTTGGCTTTAGAGGAAAAGTATGATATAAATGCAAGGACATTTTTCCTGTGGAAAATACATTTCACTGGGAACTTCATTCCCTCCTTTCATGTGGAGTCCATGACTCAGTTTTGGAAATAAAGCCTCCAGCTTTATTTTCCGTGCTATGGAAAATAGATTACTTTTTCTCTCTCATATATGTATACAAGGAGACAAATTTGAGGAAAATTTTCTTCCCCTTTCCAAGCACTGCTCCCATACTCCCACTTAGCTGCATTATTAACTCTGAGTAATAATAATAATAATAATAGTAGTAGTAGTAGTAGTAAAATGATAATTGACATTTCTGAATCACTTCACTACTACTTTTCCTTATATTAACCCAGTGAGATTAAATGACTTATCCAGGGTCATAAAGCTACTAAGTGTCTGAGCTGGGATTTGAACTGAAAGCTGCAGATAACAACTGTTCTTTCCATCACACCAAGTTGTCTGAGTTAACATTTTCCTTTGTAGAAGAAGAGTTAAGGGGGAATAGTTGTCAGAAACTCATAACTGACTTAAACTAGGTCTTTTGGAACATTAGTTCTTCCTACTTAAAATTTAAAAGTCTGTTGAAATAATGTCTTTACATGACATGATGTCATTTAGTGATTTAAAACAGACCAATTTTCTTCAGATTTCAATCCTGTAGCCTACGTGGCCAAAGTCCCTAGAACTAAATTCACAGAAATCCAAGAGGCATACGTGCATACTGCTATCACTGAGGCAATCTAAAGTCCCTGGATTGAAAGCAACTCCCAGGTGAGCTAGGTCAATTTAGAACCTTACCATATAGGTTCTCTGACAATGATCAGTTTCTGTTTAAAAACATGATGTGATGGGGAGCTCATTCCTTAGTGAGGCATCCCACATGTTTCTTTTGGAGAGTGTTGATTGTTGGGAAATTTTTCCTTTTAACAAATCTGAATCTGTCTAAATCTGATTACTTCCAGACATTTTTTATTTTTCAGTTGTGTCCCTCAGGGGTTACAGAGATCAAATTAAATTCTTCTTTCACAAGGCAGCCCATTAAATAAGGAAAAGGGAACATGGAGGAGCTAGGCACCTGCCTCTGTTATTTATTTCAAAAATGGAGAGTTATGGTCTCTGTGGTCTGACCTGGTTCTCAATGCTAGGCAGGTCACCCATGTGCTTTCTCTACTCTTTGCTTCCAAAACAGGAACATGTTCACAAAGTCCATCTCATTGCCTGTAATGAGGTTAGAAATGACAAAGTTTTATGCAGGTTATTAGCTGTACAGACTCAAATCTGTTGACCTTTTTGAGCTATTCAATGATATTTCTGGGGCTGGATATGCTATATGCAATGGTTTGTCTGAAGCTTAGTTCCTTAGTAACCGGGAGCAGTCTGGAGAGGCACGAATATGCCCTTTATTTTATTTTATTTTTTTTGCATTCTATGTTTTACATAATCTTTATTGAAATCTCTAGTTTTCACATCACTTTCATTTCCCAATGTAGTCCTTCCTTATTCCCCTCTGAGAGAATAACAAAAAAAGGAAAAAATATTTTAACAAAACTAACCAATATAACAGAAAAATCTGATGCTATTTCTACTATTCCATACCTTCAGTCCCCCACCTCTACAGTAAAGCAATAAGGAGGTGCTTTCTCATATTCTTTATTTGAGACCAAGATTGATCATTATAATTTCCCAGCATTTAGTTTCAATCTGCAGTTTCCTCTAATTGGCATTGTAGCTTTTAGTGTTCAAGCCTAGAGGATCTAGGAACTTTGAAATATCAGACTAAAAAGGACCCCTGAAACAGAATGTTAGAACTATAAGAAATACTATAGAAATAGAGAGAATGTCTTTAGTTTACAGAGAAGGAAACTGAGGCCCTGAGTGGTTAGGTGATTTACCCTAGATCTATCCTCACCAATGCTATGTGAGGTGATGTTATTTTCATCCTCATTTTAAGGAGAAGTACACTGATGCTGACAGTTAAACTATTTGTCCAGGGTCATACATTAATAAGGGCAGCTAGGTGGCACAGTGGATTGAGTGCTGGGCCTGAAGCCAGAAAAACTCATTTTTCTGAGTTTAAATCTGATGTCAGATACTTAACTAGCTGTGTGATCCTGGGCAAGTCACTTAATCCTATTTGCCTCAGTTTCCTCATCTGTCAAATGAATTGGAATAAGAAATGGCAAAACATTCTAATATCTTTGCCAAGAAAACCTCAAATGGGTTCACAAAGAGGTCAAGATACAACAAATGTTAGTAAGTATATGAAGTTAGATTCAAATTCAGGTGTTCCCAATTCCAAATCCAGAGGCCAGTTAGAGCAGCACCAGAATGAGAGATCAGATTTTTGAATGCATGAATCTCATCCTCTTTACAATATCTTTTGTCCTAGAAAGGGAGTCTCCTGGATTCTCTCCCTCTTTTCTCCCTCTCTCTACCCCACTACTCTATTCCCTTCTGGGGCCTGCCATTCTTCTTGAATACACTGAACATTTTTTAAAAAAAACATTGCCTTTGAAAATTCATCTCCATAATAAACAGCCTCATGAGGAGAGTCTAAAAACAGCTGTGTGTGTGTGTGGTGGGGTGGTGTAAGAGCAGACCATCAGCTCCATTAGACTTAGAAACATGAAACCTTCTGCAAGGAGGAAAACTCAGGTAACATGGAAAATGGGTAGATTTGCACCTAATTTTCCACCTGGGAAAATCCTGTGACTGTGGGGAAACTTGTACCCATGTCCTTTATTAATTAAAGGCTGGAAATCTCAGGATGCACCTCCCCCCCCATGGGCTAGACCAAACTGATAAGGAACAGACTATTTGGGGTCTTATTTTTAAAACTAGTCACAAGAGAAATCTAAGCATCATTTCTTCTGTCTTCTCAAGCAGTATGAGTGATGTGTCATGTTATCCAGAGAATGAGATGAAGCTTAACCCGGCATGTCATCTTATGGGTCAGACACTTGTTTCTCTTTCTCAGTGATAATGGAAGGCTTAGATTTCACACGGATAGTGTCAACAGCAGAAAGAGTCTCACACCTAATGGCTAATTCTATTTAAACATATATTTCTACTCAATTTTTGGTGACCTTTATTGTTCCATCTGATATGGCTCTGTTTTCTGTGGCCTGGCATGACCACCACCATCTATTTGTCTTCTTCTAGTCCAGTCCAAAGAAAGGGAGCCAAACACTCACCAGTATTTTTTTGTAATTTTTCCTCCATGAAACATTGTTAATGGATTCCTTAGAGCCATAGTCACATTACAATTCATCATGTCCAGCCCCATTTCTTTTAGAGTTGAAGAAACTGAGACCCAGGAAAGTGGTATGTAACTTAACCAAGCTAGTAACTAGAATTTTAACTGGAATCAGAACTGGAATTTGAACCCAGCTCCTCTGACTTAAGAGCTGTGTTATGAGAATAAATGTGGATGTATCTGATGCTGTTTTGTCTTTTGGGTGTATATTATTTTCCTTCCATTAGCAACTTCCTTCTGTCCTGGTGGATGGTATGAAAGTACCTGTGGATTCTCAAAGCTGTGCCTGCAAAGGATGGAGGTCTCTCAAGTTCAGCCAAGTAGTGAGAGACTATCTGTCAGCTGAGGGCTAGCCAAGGAGTTTGTCTCACCACTAGAAGTCTAGCCACCAGGGAAAGAATCTATCTGTCTCTTTGTCACTGACCCTGTCTGTCTCTTTGTCTCTGTCCTTCTGTCTCTGTCTCTGTCTCTGTCTCTGTCTCTGTCTCTGTCTCTCTCTCTCTCTCTCTCTGTCTCTCAGAGAATTTGTGGGCATTGGTTGAGGCAGCACCTATATGAGAAAAAATTCTTGTTGCCTTGAAATATTGAAGAATTGATTCCTCAAAAGATAGAAGATGACTGACTAGGACCTAATGGGACAAGAGGGAGCTATATTTTGTAAATCTAATTTGGTAAGGAAACTGAAATAGGAGCAATTAATTTAAATACAATTTCAACAAATCTAAGTGTTGATTATGTACAGTCAAAGACAGTGTGTTTTAGTGAGTAGTGAGTCAGACTAGGAGTAAGAGTTAAGTTCTGCTTCTGATACATTGATTACACAAGATATATCCAGGGCCCCAAGGCAGATCTCTTAGTGCAAAAGAGTCAGTCCATCTGCATTGGCCAATGAAATTTTTTGTATGAACAGAATCATAGATCTGGCTGTCTTCCTCTCAATTGAACAGCACAGTGCTGGTCATGGGCTGATAGGGATGGTAGTGATGAAAAGTTCAATAAATAGGAAGAAATCAATCAATATTGAACACCTATTCAGTCCAAGTCCCTCTGCTACACTCTAGGAATAGAAAAAGAAAAATGCAAGAGACAGCCCCTACCCTCAAGGAGCTTTCACTCAAATGGCAGCTGACTGCTCTGGACTCAGAGTCTGAAGATTTGGGTTCTAGTTCTAGCTTCAAACACTCTGTGATCTCTGATAAATTACCACATCCTTTTGTTCCCTACTTTGTAAAATGAGCAGATTAGATTAGCTGGTCTCTAAGACTGCTTCCAGTTCAATCATTCTATAAGGAATTTGTTGAAAACATGGACCCTCAGCACCATCCCCATGGAACTTCTTGTCTCAAAAGATCATTTGAGTTCAAATTTTCAAAAGCTATGTATGTTTGTCAAGTCAGAAAGTATTTATAAAGGTCTACTTATATATCTTCATTGTGATAAACTCTGGGGGATATGAAGTAAAATAAAAGACAGCCCTTGTTCTCAAGGAGCTCACAGACTAGAGGTGGGGGGAGGAGAAAATATTCAATCTATTGTGTACAAATTATGATATATGATGTACATACATGGGATATATGATCTACATATATGTGATATATGGGAGGCGATACCTTGACATGCACATGATCTGGATTTAAGTGAGGGAAGACTGTACAAAGTCACAAGACTCACTTTCTCTTCCTGAGCCATTTGGGTCCAGTGGCCAAGCTATGATCAAAACCACTGGAAGTGACTGATGCAGCATTTTAAAAAGTCTTTCCTAGGTCTCAAAGGGAAGTGTGGGGGCTCCTTTCTCAGGTGCTGATTTGTCCCTCCTCCTCCAACTCCCTAATCTTTCATAGCTCAGTATATGATTTTATTAGTTGATGGAATAACAATGAATGCATCTCCAGTGGCCGTCCTTCTGGCAGGGAGCCTCCTCACATTCTTATAGGTTGCTCCCCTGGCTACAGATGCACAATCTATCGTCATCCTCATCCTCAAAGTCTTTCCAGCTTGATAGACCATTTCAGAGCTTGTACTTGGTTGGCACAGCATTAGAGAATCCAGAGTCACCCTTATTCCACAGTGAGGCATCAGAGAATGATTTTGGGAGAGGATGGGAATAACATAAACATTAGTAATTATAATACAGAACTGAACATGAAGTAGTTACAAAAAAGTGATATTCTGTGTCTAATGAAAAAAAGAAATCTTTTCCCAAAATGGGAGGGGGAGGTCCTATGCTAGCAAAGGCTTCCTGGAAGAAGTTAGCTTTAAAGCAGACTTTGAAGGACAGGTGGGGATTACAATGGGCTGTGATGGGGCTTCGGAGTACAGAAGAGCATTCTATTGCATCAAGAGAGGATACAAGCTTTGGTTGAGCTCATTCTAAACCACATTATTCTAATGTCTCAGAAACTCTCCAAGTTCAGACTTGGCTCAGAAAACAGGCAAAATGTGGTGGGTTGTGTAATAATTATAATGTCTCCCTTTCTATAGTATTTTAAAGTGTGCAAAGCTTTCTTTCCAACAACTCTGGGAATCAAGTAATTATTACCCCTATTTTTTAGAGCAACAAACTGAGGCTGAAGGAGATCACGTAGTTGGAGGACCCATGGATAATTATGTATCAGAGACTGGAATTAAATCTAGTCCTTCCGTCTCCTCTGTAAGATCAACTATAGCTTATTGTGCCTCTCCCTCCCTCCCCTATCAACCACCCCTTTCCTCTGCCCCTCCCCCTTGCAACTACAAAGAAAATAGGGAAAATGAATCCACTTGTCCAGATGAGAAAATGATTCCCATGAAGAGAAACCCCAACTGTGTTGAGCCCCATCCAATTTTCTCTTGCCCTAGCTCCTCCTCAGAAAGGAAGGGTGTGCCTACAGGAGTGATAAGTACATAAATAAATAAATGAACTGCCTGGTTTCGGTCTTAGGGGTGTTTTTTTTTTAATAAGCCTTTTCTTCACCTGTTAATGGCCACTGAAGCGCCCTAATCTCCCAGGTGCAGTCGTTCCTATAGTCATTTGCCCTTTGGAAGACGCTGGAGCCGGCTCTCAAAGTTGTTGCCCGTGTCAGTCAAAAGCCAAGACAAACAGTGCCAAATGTCAGACAAACATCAGATCTGTTTCATAAGTGACTGCTCTGTCCAAATAGTTTGCATAATTGGAAGACGAAGGGAACATCACAAAGGAAAATTAACTTGGGCTCCCCACAGTTTATGAAACAGCTGCCCAAAAGGGGGGGGGCGAGCAGTCTGATCTCCCGCACCTTCCCCTGGGCCTCCTGCACCAGGGAGGGAGGAGGTGTGGTGCTTCCCTGCACCCCTGGGGTTTTTTGCTTATTATATCACTTCGATGTGTAATGGCTTGGGTTATGTGCAGGGGATCAGAGGTTGGTCCTTATCAGAAGTGTAAAACCAATTTACAGGACTGTTATTACTCAGTAGCCCTGAGTTCTGCTCTCAATCAATCAACAAGGTTTTATTAAACATCTACTGCTGCCAGGTACTATGCTAGAGCTAGGGATACAAGGATGAATGTGAGGAATGGTCCCATTTGGTCTTGTCTGGGGAGGTGAAGGTGCCTCACAGCCAGTTTGGGCCAAGTAACCAATTACTTCTGTATGGCAACAGATGGCAGAGGCTTAGGGGTTTTATTCTGAGACAGGCAGAGGGACTTAAATGTGCCAGGCTAGAGTAAGCAAACCCTGTGCACTTGGAATATGCTAATCAGGAATAAGTCAGAGAAACCCAAGCTCAAGGGTTGTGGAATGTCTTTGCATCAGGGTCTATGGTCATAGATAACTCCTGAGTCTCTCTAGCTATCTTTAAGCTCCATATAGTCTTCTTCTAAGTGAAGAAGTTGATCTAACTTTTGGGGGATTGTCTTCAATAATCTTTGGGATCTTTTCCAGTAGGTTCAATTCAACTCAACCATCATTTAAGAGTCTACTCCAGTCTACTCCAACATAGGCACAAATATATGATCAGAAAAGGAAGGAGAGAGGTCATATTCACCCTTTTTTTTTACATTGTCATTTTTTCATTTTATATTATTTCTCTCCCCATCCCTTCTCTCCTAAGAATCATCATTTTTTTTCACAAAAAAATAGAAAAGAGGAAAAACCAAACAGCTCCAAAAATTGACCAATATATCTATCAACTGAACCAGGGAGAGTATATATAGTGTTTCACATCCATAGTTCCTCACTTTTCTTGGAAAAGGAGAGGTATGAATATTTTATTCTTTGGGAACATGTTTGCTAATTGTAGTTTCACAATGTTCAGTCTCTCTGAGAGCTTTTATTCTTTCTGTTGTTATTATTCTTTCCATTTTCAATGTCATTGAATGTGTAGCAATTTTTTGGTTCTGCTTATTTCATCTCACCTTAATATTATCTTCATATGCTCCTCTGTAATATTTATAGTAATCATTTTTAGGAGTAGCAACATAATATTATACTCTTGTGTCACAATTTATTTAGTCATTCCCTAGTTAATGGTGTTCTACTTTGTTTCCAGGATTTTGCTCAGAAAGTGCTCTTGTTGATATATATATTCTTTATTTTTATTGTTGACTTCCTTGAGTTACTTGCACAGTAGGATCTATGAGTCAAAGGATATGAATGTTTTCATTGCTGTCTATGAGTCAAGGGGTATGGATGTTTTAATCACTGTTTTAGGATGATTCCAAATTGCTTTTCAGAAAGGTAATACCAATTCACAGCTCCACCAACAGTCTATTAATGCCCTTTCCATAACCCCTTCAATAGCAGCTCTTTCCATCTTTTATCTTTGCTAATTTGTCCATTAGATAAAACTTCAGAGTTGTTTTGACTTCATTTCTCAATCATTTCTTTCAAATATTTGTTTGTAGTTTGCAATTCTTTTGAAAAGTTTGTATTCTTTGACCCCTTTTCCAGTGGGGCAGAATTGGCACGCAGAATTGGCACTCAGATAATGTAAAAAAAGAGACTTAGAGAAAGAACTTTACAACATTGAGTACATCTTCTGTGAAGCTACAGAGAATGTAGATTGAGAATCAGTCTAGATGAGAAAATGTGGATGACTTGAGGTATATCTATATATCTCTACATATAAATATATACTGATGGAGGAAACAATTGTATCTATGAGATCACAGATTCATTTCAGTTCTGAAGTGTATGCAAGATATTGGGAGTTAAAATTCTCAAGGCTCCTTGCATTCTAAGTTCTAAGGTTCTCCCACAATTCCAACCTGTCATTATATCTTATGGGTTTCACCTCTGAAATCTTCTTTTCTCTGCCCTGAATGTTCTTCAGCTCTGAGATTCTCACTTTCAGCTCTAACATTCTGTTTTCTAACATCCTTTGTATTCTCTGAAAGTTTTCTGGGTTTAATGGGTATATCTTGAACATAGATGCCAGGGGAACCAAGGAGAAAAGTGCTGAATTGATATGGAGTCCTTTCAGAGACGAAATTCTCCTATGAAAGACATTCTAATCATTGAGGGGGTGTGTTCCCTAGCCTAGGAATAGGGATGTGGGTAGAACTGGCTCCTCCTTGCCTGGGATCCAACAAAGGATAGCCTGATCAGGCTCTAAATAAATGAAAGCTAATCTTGAGATGGCTAAAAAGATTTAGACATTAGTGGTGTTTGTTAGACAGTGTGGGGGGGGGAGATAATGAGGAAGAAATGCCATATAATGGAGAAGAAAAATAAAGAAGTCTCCATAATTCATATCATGCTAACATTTTCTTCTCAGATCCTGAGGGAGAAAGTGTGTGCTCTACCTACTCAGCTGTCTACCCACATCTCCAGTAGTCACTTTGCTACAGGTTCCAAAAATCCATCTGGTTGATCCATCCCTAATTAGACGTGTTCTTAACTCTTTTTCTACTCTTGTTCCCAGGATTAATATAAACAAACCAAAGGAGGCCATTCTTTAAAAATACTTTTACCTTTTTGAGGTTTCTCTAAGATGCATAGGCCAGTGCAGGGAAGACTTTGAAATATTCAGAGAATCCAAAAAGCAGAAAGGCCCTCCCCTTTCAGCTAGCAGAGATTGAGATCCACAGAGTTGATGGTATTTACCTAAAGTCACAGAATCGGTAATTGGTAGATCCAAAAATGAACCCAGCTCTTCTGATACTCAGTCAAGTGCCAGTTCTACTACCCCAGACATTTTATCCTCAGCTCTCAACTAACATGGATCCTAAGGAAAATGAAAGGATACAAAGAGAACCCCAGACATGTCAGATCTCAAACTGAACTGTAAAGCACAAGTTACAGTTTCTTGTACAGTTCTTTTCCTTCTTTGTGTCTTGAAATATTTATGTTTGTTGATGATGTTGAATTCTCAATGAAAAGGAAAACTAAATACCCCCAAAAAAGAAAGGAGGAAAGAATGGAAATTTCTAATTAGAAACAGCCTATCTGGGCCTCCCTTTGCCCTTCAGACCATGACATCAAAGAAAATCTCAGAACCCCTAGTGTTACGCAGGAATTCACCCCCCCCACTACTTCTTTTAGGGAATATAACATGATCTTCTGCCCAACCAACCAAACACACACACACATACACACACACACACAAACACAGACACACAGACACAGACACACACACACACACACACACACACACACACACACACACACACACGTCTCAGTGGGACCTGAATAGTCTTTAATACCTTTGCCTTTAGTCTGGTTTATTTAACAGCTGAATTTTCTACTGTTTCCAATTACTGCTATATATTGACCTCTCCAAATTCCCCATGGGGGATGGCTTCTTGCTGAAATACATTTGCTTTCAAAATGACTGATCATGGAGCTGAGTTTTCAGACAAAGTGTTCTGTAGCACAGAATTGAATTGAATTGAATTCTACCTAATCCAAAGTGTCCTGCATCCCCCTCATTTAATCTCTCTTTCTGTTTCTCTCTCTCTCTCTCTCTCTCTCTCTCTCTCTCTCTCTCTCTCTCTCTCTCTCTCTCTCTGTCTTCTCTCTCTCACTTTTCTCTCCCACTCCGGGACTAGAGTCATGGTTTAGTGGAAAAATCTTTGCATTAAGAGGTAGGACATGTGGTTCTTCTTCCACTTCCACTATAAATTTGCCATGTGATCTTGGGTGAGCAAGCTGGGAGTCCAATTCCTTCACTATAAAATAGAGTTAGCCTAAGTGTTATCTCAAAGGTCCTCAACTAACTGTTTTGTTGGGTGGTCACCCTTTTTCATGACAATCAGAATTACAGAATTTTGGAGTAGAAAAGGATCTCAGTGATTATCTTATCAACTCATACCTAAGGATTTTTTAAGGTACAAGCAGCTTTTGCTTGAAGGCTTCTATTTTTCTGGAGCTGGGTATTCTTCATCTGCAAAGGGAGTCCATTTTAGTTAGTTCTAATAGGAAGTTTTTTCTTACTTCAAACTTAAATTTTCATCTTTGTAATATCTACCCATTGTTTTAATGCTTTGGGACCAAACAGGGAAAATCTAATCCCTCTTTCCCATGATAGTTTATTAAGTATTTCAATTCTCTCTGATCCTGTTCTAGGCGATATACCCCGTTTTGTTCAAATAGTTATCATATAGCATAAGTTTGACTTATTTTTGTTCTTTTCATACTCTCCAGGTTGTCAGTGTCCTTTAAAAACAATGGTATCTAGAAATGAACAGAGTACTATAAATGACTGATCAGGGCATGCCGTGGAACTCTCTCCTCCTATGATGCCTTTTCAGGGTAACCGAAGCTCACATTTGACTTTTTGATTTTCTTTTTCCCACACTTGCTTCATACTGAGCTTGCAGTCCACTAAAATCCTCAAACCTTTTCAGCCTTCTATATAATTGTGCCTAACTCCTCTTGAACTTGTGACATTGACTTCTCCCATACAAGTATGACTTTTTACTTATACCTGTTACATTTCTTTTTTAATTTAGGTAACAGTGCAAGCATTTTGAAATCGTTTTGAATTTCAGTGATAGCATTTAATGTGTTAGCTTGTCCTGCTAGTTTTGTATTCTCTAAAAGTTTGATAAGTCAGATGATTGAAGTCAAAGATAAAAAAATAAAACAATATAGAGTCTAGTATTGACCCCTGGAGATCTCCTTCTATGTTCACTTTAAAATATTAATGACTACTCTCTTTAAAGTTTTTAGATTTAATTATTAAGAACTTAATTATCAAAGAACAAGAGAATTATATTAAAAACTGAAATTGTTACATAATTTGCTTTTTAAAGATAAATATGTTTATGTTTGTACATCTGTCATATATATATGTATATATATATATATATGTATATAACATAACAAGGTTGTTTTGATTCATTTAACCAATTCCAAATACATTTGTTTTTCATCTAGCCCAGATCTCTTCATTTTTAATAAAGATATCATGAGATAAATTATTAAACATTTTGCTAAAATGTATTTGAAATTTCTGCCAAAAAAATACAGCATGTTAGCCTGAAAAGATCTGTTCTGAATGAAACCATACCAATCTTTGTTCAAAGGGTTCAGAGGGATCTTAACTTTTCTAGACATTCATTAGTCCTCTCTTCCTCTCCTTCTTCCCCCACCCCATTAGTTTTCTTTGAGTTCCAAATCCTCTCTCTCCTTCTAGCCCCTCTTTTACTCATTGAGAAGGCTAGCAACATTATACCCATTATACATGTGAAGTCATGCGAAACATATTTCCATATTAGTCATGTGGCAAAAAAATGAAGAAAATAAATATTTCTCTCCATTCTATTTTCTTCTGTTTCTCCTTTTCTCTTTTTTCATTCTGTCCTCCTCAAAGGTCTGTTTTGCTTTTTCTATTGCCTGATTTAATTAACCTTCCCTCTTATCATTCTCCACCCTTTCTCTTAAGCCCATCCCCTCCTTCTTTCCTGTTGGAAATGATAGATGTCTATTTTCCCTTCAACTCTAAAAACTCTTTCCTGTACACTTGTTTTATGTGAGATAATTTCCCCCATTCTTCTCCCACCCCACTTTTTCCAATGTATTCCCTCTTTCTCATTTTTCCTTCCATCTTTTTCAAATGTAGATTCCTTCTAACTGTCCTAAAAATAAAAATATATGTATCATTTTATATAGGAATGTAAACAGTTTAACTTTATTAAATTCCTTATATTTATCTTTTTATACTTATCTTGAGTCTTGTAAATTGAAGATAATTTTTCTATTTAGCATTAGTCTTTTCATCAGAAATGCTGGAAAGTCCTCTATTTCACTGAATATTCATTTCTTTCTATTGAAGGTTTATGCTCATCATTGCTGGGTAGGCTTCTGATATTATGGTCTTCAAGGATGAAGGACAAATGTTATTATTATTATTGTTATTATTATTATTATTATTGGTTCTTTTTTTGCAATCTGGAATGTCCTAATACAAGTCTTCTGCTCCTTTTAGGTGGTAGCTCTAAATCTATGTGATAATGATTATGACTTTAAAGTATTTGAATGGTTATTTCTGGCTACTTGAAATAGTTCACTTTGACCTGGTAGCTCTGGAATTTGGTCATGGTTTTCCTGGATGTTTTCATTTTAGGATTTCTTTCAGGAAGTGATAGGTGGATTCTCTCACAATTTCTATTTTACCCTCTAGTTTGAAGACAACTGGGTAGTTTTCTTTATAAATTTTTGATATTTGATGAATAGTTTTTTAATTATGGTTTTTAGGTAGTTTAGTAATGCTTATCTTTCCTTGATCTTATTTTCAGCTCAGTTGTTTTTCTGATGAGATAGCTCATATCATCTTCTATTTTTTCATTTTTTGTCTTTGTTATATTGTTTCTTGATGTTTGAGGAGTTTCATGAGCTTCCCCTTGCCCAAGTCTATTTTTTAAGGAATTATTTTCTTCAGTAGGCTTTTGTATCTATTCCCATTTGATCAATTTTGCTTTTAAAGGGGCTATTTTTTTCAGTGAGATTTTGTTCATCTTTTATCATATGGCTAATTCTGTTTTTAAAGGATTATTTTCTTCAGTATTTTTTCTTGTAGTCCTTTTAATTTTCTTCCCCAATTCTTCATCTACTGCTCTCAATTGATGAAAAAAAATTTTTTTTTTTGCTTTTTGAAAAAAATCTCTTTCTTTAGCTCTTTTGGGAAATCTTGATGGGTTTGTATCCAATCTGCATTTTTCTTTGATACATTTTGTTTATAAAGTTTTCATATTATTTTCCTCTTCTGAGTTTATGTCTTGGGTTTCCCTTGTCACTCTAAGTAGTTTTTATATTTAGATTATTTGTTGTTATTGTTTGCTCATTTTTCCAGACTATTTCTTTACTTGGATTTTCTATTAAAGTTAGGCTCTGCTTATGTGGAGGAGGGTTAAGTTGTGGAGGGGAATTCAATTGTTATTTTTACAGCTAGTTCTGGGGATGTATAAATTTTCATTGCCTCCAAGATAGTGTGATTAGGGAGAAATGTGATCATTGTTCTCCTCAGCTATATTCTGATCTGTGTCCAGGAAGGATTCCTGCTCCCTTGCAACTACAAAGCTCTAACACTAGTGCATCTCACTGCCTGGAACTAGATCAAAGGCTAGGAACCTTATTAACTTTTTGCCTTAGAATTGAAACCTGAAACTGAGTAATGAGCAATAGGGACTTGTGTGGCACTAGTGTTCATATAGTGTTCTCCTATAATCTCTTTCTAACCAGTTTCCCAGTCCCTTTATCCTCTCTGATGGATCCTAGATCTGTTACTGCTGCTGCTACTGCTGCCATTGCCCCAGGAGCCTCCAAGGCCAAGTTGGCATTACCAATTTGCTATAATTTGGGTCAACCCCAATGTCATAGAACTTTCCTTCTAACTCCCTAGGCTTTTTTTAGGCTGAAAAAAATAACCTTTTTATTATTTATACTACTTCAGAATTTGAATTTATGTATTATTTTGAAGTTTCTTGAAGGGGAAAATTGGAAGATTTGAATAGAATTCTCCCTCTACTATGCCATCCTGGCTACCTATTAACTAACTCTTTTATAATCCAGTCTATGGGGGCAGCTAGGTGGCACAATGGATAGAGCACTGGCCCTGGAGTCAGGAGTACCTGAGTTCAAATCTGGCCTCAGACACTTAATAATTACCTAGCTGTGTGGCCTTGGGCAAGCCACTTAATCCCATTTGCCTTGCAAAAACATAAAAAAATAATAATCCAGTCTATAATTTTGATAGAAATTAATATTAAGTTAACTGAAAAAAAAGAAACTAAATTCACTGATCTGTATAGCTAACCTCTTACCTTAGAAAATCAGGTTATTTATCCTTCTTGAACTGCATGGCACCTGTGCCATGCTCCATGATCTTTCACACAAAGATGTTTAGCATCACGTTTGCTAATTCATTCAGGACCTGGATATGTAATTTGTCTGGACCAGATGATTTAAATGTATTTAGGACAGCAAAGCCCTCTCTTCATCATCTCTTCTCTTATCCTGGGATCAACTCCTTAGGTCTTTTTTGTTTTGTCCTTTCCAGTCCAAAGATTATTCTCTTTGACAGAGAAAGCTGAATCAAATAAAAGCCAAGCAGCTCTGTCTTCTCTGTTGTCATTTATATTGTCTCATCCTCTCTAAATCATGGGTCCTATCCCTTCTGGTATCTTTTTCCTTTCCCCAGCTCAGTTTTTAAACCATTTATTATTGTCCTTGGGGCAACTGGACCTGGAGTCTCCTCAAACACTTACTGGTTGTGACCTGGGCAAATCACTTAACCCTGTTGCCTCATTTTCCTCAGCTGAAGAAGGAAAATTACCAAGAAAATTCCAAATGGGACATGATCGAAATGATTAAAATCAGTGTCCTCAGCTTTCCTTACCATTCTCATCTCATTTTGAAGTCATTCTTATGGGATCATACCAAGGTTTTTTTTTTAATTAATCTTCAGTTACTGATCTTTTCTTTCATCTTTGATACATGTTGTTTAAAACAAATAAATTCACATCCAGAAAAAAGAAAATAAAACACCAAGGGGACTGAATGCAGAGCAAAACACATTATGTCCACTTTTAAAAATTTCTTTTATGATTTTTCTTTCTTTCTCATGGTTTTTTCCCCCCTTAGTTTTAATTCCTCTTTCAAAACATGACTAATATGGAAATGGAAGAAAAATGTGGAACTCATAAACCTGCAAATGGATGATTGTTAAAAACTACTTTAGTAATTAGTTGAGGAAAAATTAAATTAAATTAACAAAAAACAAAAACTAAGTTGATACTAGGACCCAAAGAGATCAAGATAGGGAAGACACATATGTACTTAAATGGTTGAGTATAGTGTGTGTGTGTGTGTGTGTGTGTGTGTGTTGGGAGGTGTAGTAAGGAATTGAAATGGTGTAAGAATGCAATAGAATACTATTGCATTATAAAAAAAGATAAAAATTTCAGAGAAACTTGGGGCGACTTATATGAACTCATATGGAATGAAGAAAGTGAAATTAGGAGAGTAATATATATATATACAAAGACAAGCATCTTTGTAAGACTTGAGAATTCCAATTAATGCAACTTGCAATTCTTCATGATTCCAGAGGACTGTGACAAAAGATTGATGGACTTAGGGTACAGAATTAGGCATCCATTTAGGGGGCATGACCAATGTGGAAATTTGTTTTGCTTGATTATGCACATTTATTACAATAGTTCTTTTTTCTTTTTTTTTCCAATGGGAAGGGAGAAAAAATAGTTTTGAACTTAGGTCTTCATGACTCCAGGTTTAGTGCCTTCTCTTACTGTGCCATCTGTACCTGTCACAGATATTGTGGAGACAATCTTGCATTGGATGGAAGTTAGACTAAATAACTTTATATCCTTTCCAGTTCTGCAGGTCTGTGATTCTACCTAATGAAAATTATTTCCAATTCTGTTAGCTTTTTTATATTACTGACCTGTAACTCTTTTGATCAGATTTCTGATAAAATACCCCCCCCTTTTTTTTTACTTTTCTCAGAATTAATGATGCTTGCTACCTATAATCCACTTAACCTCAGTGGGCTTCATTTTTTCTATCTGTAAAATGAAGGCTTTGAATCCAATGTATTCTTAGGGCTCTTCCTGCTCCATGTCTATGATCCTAAGCAGAAAAGATATGGGGCTTGGAGCCAAAAGACTTGAGTTTGGGTCCTAACATTGGGCAAGCCTCATCACTGTGCTGAGCTAGCTTCCGTCTCCTCCCTGGTAAAGTGAGGGTTGAATTAGATGATCCCTAAGGTTCCTTCCAAGCTCTGAATGCTCTAGCCTAAGGATTCCTGTGATCATGCTGTGATTGATCCAGGTTTATGGACTCAGGAGGCACTCCAAGAGTCTGTCTGATTATTTTGGTCTGGCCCTGCCTAACCATTCACTTTCAAAGGTTAAGTGTGCTCTTCAGTCACCCTAGCATGTTCTCTCAGCAATGGATAAATGAACAAATAATCAATGACAGGTGTTTTTGTCCAGTTTCAACTCTCTGCTCCTCCTTAGGCCACAGGACATTTTATAGACAAGCTGCCAAGTCTTCTGAATACTTGCACAATCTCTGCTGCAGACCCCTGCAGGACCATTTCAAACCTCTCAGCAACCCTGATTCCTCAGGAGCCACTAATGGATACGGAGTACAAGCATGGATTGGATGGCGTCCACTTCAGAAGCAGAAATAGAATGTTTGAAAGGCAGAAGGGAGCAATCGTTAACCTTGCAGATGACATTTGCTTCTTGGGAGGATGGGAAACAATGACCTTAAATGCATTCTTGTCATCCCCTTGGCAGCAGATTTTGGCAAATACTCGATGCTGGTCAAGGCTATGGCTTCATGAATTGTAGTTTAAAAGGCAGCCATTTCTAAAGGG
Organism: Macrotis lagotis; assembly: GCF_037893015.1. Classification (NCBI taxonomy): domain Eukaryota; kingdom Metazoa; phylum Chordata; class Mammalia; order Peramelemorphia; family Peramelidae; genus Macrotis; species Macrotis lagotis. The sequence continues at coordinate 250,557,361 of NC_133658.1, read as the reverse complement.
ACAATTATTAAGTTGTAAGGCTGAAGCTAAGGATGGGGGTGGGGAGTTACTGGCATGCCAAGGAGAAGAAAAGATGTTCATTAGCTTTCTCCATGCAGAAAAAAATAGGGGAGAAGGTAGACAAGCGAGTATGCCTCCCTAACCAAGTAAGGCTGAGAGGACAGTGTAAGTGAGCAATATCACTGGAAAGAAAAGATGAATATGATTAGTGAGGCATTTGGCTCCTAGATTCAGGAAAGAGTGTTTGGAAAATTCAAGGTCTTTAACCTGAAATTCAAGACCCTTCACAACCTATTCCCCACCTACTTTCTTCCAGTCTTATCTCCTATCACTACACTCCAGAAAAACACAAGTCCCCATATCTTTTAAAGATGTTTTGGTCTTTCCTGCCTCCATTTGCTTAGATCATTATTTCTTCTTCTTCTTCTTCTTCTTCTTCTTCTTCTTCTTCTTCTTCTTCTTCTTCTTCTTCTCTCTCTCTCTCTTTCAAATTTTTTCAAGGCAGTGAGGGTTAAGTGACTTGCACAAGGTCACACAGTTAGGTAATATTGTTAAGTGTCTGAGGCTGAATTTGAACTCAGATCCTCCTGACTCCAGGGCTGGTGTTCTATCCACTGTACCACCTAGCTGCCCCTGGGTCATTTCTTCTTGATAACTACTCCCTTCCTCCCATTACCAGTTTTCTAAAATCTTTAAGGAAAGTGATCAAATCCCACCTCTCACATGAAACCTTCCCTGACCACTCAATCCCACTCAGTTTCCCAATCTGCAAATGATAATCCTACAGAGTTAGCAGTTGAAATATAATTATTCCCGTTTTATAGATGAAGAAACTGTCTTAGGGAGATTAAGTAGACTCATTTGTAAATAGAATTTATTCATCTACAGAGTAAAGGGTTAGGACTAATGTCTTTCCCTGTTCTGAGACATTAAGATCTATTTTAAAAGAACCAGGAATAGATATTTGAATAGAAATTTTGGACTCTGCCTTCAGAAAAAGAAAGGTTAAAAAGGAACTGATATATACAGGATTTCAAGTCTGGCATGAGAGAGGGTTTGGCTTCCTTAATACATAGGGAGCCAAGTAGATTAATGTTATTTTAGGAAAAAAGCCCCACAAAATGGGGGGGGGTGCACTAATTCAAAAAAATCCAAGAGGATAGAAATGCAGCAATGGGGCTCAATTCTGAGATGGTGACCTGATTACTTTATTTCCTGAATGGGATCTGCTAAATGCTACCCAAAAGATACATGAAGGATAACTTTGATGAGGTACTCATAGAAAAGATGCAGAAATGGCAAAAGAGATAGCACTAGTCCTAGTTGAATACACATAGTAACATATTTATGAAGTAGTGTAAGGTTTGTAAAGCTCTTTATAGATATTATTTCACAGCCCCAAGACAGTACTGTGAAGTAGGTGTCATTATTGTCTACATCCTGTAAATTGGCAAACTGAGGGTTCAATGGGGCTACTTAGAAAAGGTTTGAGAGTAGTTGGGGGGGTCCCCAAAACAGAGAAGCTATTCTAGCTCCCACACATACTAGCCATGGGACTAAATCTCTTCTAAATCTCCCATTCCTCACTTTCCTAACCTATAAAATGAAAATCATTATGCTTGTAGGATTATTGGGAGAAAAGTACTCTGTACATCTTAAAATGCTCTAATGAGTTAATATTCTCCTTTGGGGTGTTGTGATAGGGATCACAGAATTCTAGCAGACAACTAGAGTTGTAAAGGATCTTAGCAGTCATTTGGTCCAAACCTTTTATTTTACAAGGAGGATTGTGAAATGGTTATTATTTGGTGCCCAAAGGGATGAAATGAGTTGCCCGAGTCATACAGCTATTTTACTGGAAAAGGCAGAATTATACTAGGAACTTATAAATGTGACTCTGACCTGGGAAGGATTACCTCATTTACTTGGTAAAGTTATTCACAAAGATCCTGAACTATTACCAGGGCTGTTTACTGTTATGGACCATTAGGCCTCAAATTGGCCTGAACTAGTTGACTTTAACACATAGGATTCAAGACTGGTAGGGATTTAGAGAGCGTATAGTCCATGGAGTTCTTATCCTTTTTTGAGGTGTGGACTCTTTCTCAGGATAAGGATGCTTTTAAATAATTGAAAGAAATATATGATTTTGATTAGGGGCTAGTAAAAATTAAGATGTAATTTCCCCCCCTATCCAAGTTCTTTTTTTAAAAAAATTTATTTATTTATTTTCATTGATATTCACATGTATACTTTTAAATTACAAAATTTCCTTCCACCCTCCCTTCTCACACCACTCCCCTTAATGGTAAACAGTCAGGTTAGCATTATATATACATATTTTGATAAACATGTTTAGAGATTAGTAATTTTCATTATGAGGAATTAGGATTAAGGGAAAGAATACATAAGAGATAATTTTTATAAAGTGTTCAGATTCTGAAGGGTTAATTTTTTTGTGTATGTTTTGTTTTGTTTTGTTTTTTTCTCTGGATGGGGATAATATAATCCATAGCTAGTCTAATACAGTTGTCCTAGCTCTTTAGAGTGCTAAGAGTTGCTGCTTCCATCAAGATTCCATCTCAAAATGTTGTTGATGTGTATGTTGTTCTCTACTCCTTTTGCTTAGCATCAGATCTGGTAAGGTATTCCATGCTTATCCAGAGTTCAACCATTTATAGTTTCTTATAGAACAATATTATTCTATAGTATTCATGTTCCATAACTTATTTAGCCATTCCCCAATTGATGGGCACACCCTCAATTTCCAATTCTTTGCCACTACAAAAAGAGCTGCTACGAATATTTTAGAACATGTAGGACTTTTCCCTTTTTCTATAAGTCCTTCTGGATATAGACTTAGTATTAGAATTGCTGGGTCAAAAGGTATGAACAGTTTTATTGTTCTTTGGGCATAGTTTCATATTGCTCTCCAGGAAGGTTAGATTCCTTCACAACTCCACCAGCAATCCTCCCACAACCTCTCCAACATTGATCATTCTTCCTTTTTTCTCATCTTGGCCAATCTGGTAGATTGAGATGATACCTCAATTTTGTTTTAATTTGCATTTCTCTAATTGAAAATGATTTGGAGCATTTTTTCATATGATTATATACAGCTTTAAATTTTCAGTTGAAAGCTGCCTGTTCATATCCTTTGACCATTTATCAATTGGGGAATGACCTGTGACCTTATAAATTTGATGCAATTTTCTATATATTTTAGAAATGAGACCTTTGTCAGAACTCCTAGTTGTGAAGATTGTTTCCCAGCTTTCTGCTTTCCTTCTAATTCTGGCAGCATTGATTTTATTAGTGCAAATACTTTTCACCTTAATATAGTAAAAATCATTCATTTTGCATGTGCTCTAATTCTTGTTTCATCATACATTTCTCCCCTTTCCATAGATCTGATAGATAATTTCTTGGTCTATTATTTTATCTATGACATTGCTCTTTGTGTCTAAATCCTGTACCCATTTTGACCTTATTTTAGTATATGATGTGAAATGTGTATCATTGCCTAGTTTTTGCCATACTATTTCCCAGCATTCCCAACAATTTTTGCCAAATAGTTTTTATCCCATAGAGAAGAGAAGAGAAGGGAAGGGAAGGGAAGGGAAGGGAAGGGAAGGGAAGGGAAGCTATTCTAGTTCCAACACATACTAGCCATGGGACTAAATCTCTTCTAAATCTCCCTTTCCTCACTTTCCTAACCTATAAAATGAAAATCATTATGCTTGTAGGATTATTGGGAGAAAAGTGCTCTGTACATCTTATCTTATCGCATATCTTATCTTATCTTTGGGTTTATCAAATAGTAGACTGCTGTAGTCATTTACTGTGACTTCTTTAGAACCTATCCTAATCCACAGATGCATTGCTCTATTTCTTAACCAGTACCAGGCAGTTTTGATGACTGCTGCTTTATTGTGTAATTTTAATTTTTTTTTATTTATTTAAGTCAATGGGGTTAAGCAATTAGCCAAGGTCACATAGCTAGGCAATTGTTAAGTGTCTGAGGCTAGATTTGAACTCAAGCACTCTGGACTCCAGGGTCGCCACCTAGCTGCCCCAATAGTGTAGTTTGAGATCTGATAGATATAGGTCACTTTCCTTTACATTTTTTTTTTCATCAGTTCCCTTGCTATTCTTGCCTTTTGTTGCTCCAAATGAATTTGTTACTATTTTTTCTAGCTTGATAAAGTAGTTATTTGTTAGTTTTATTGGTATTACACTGAATAAGTAATTTAATTTGGGTAGAATTGTCATTTTTATTATATTAGCTCAACCTAGCCATAAACATTTGACATTTTTCCAGTTATTTAGTTCTGACTTTATTTGGGTGAGAAGTGCTTTATAATTGTACTCATACAGTTTCTGGGTTTGTCTTGGAGGTGGATTCCCAAGTATTTAATGTTGTCTATAGTTACTTTAAATAGAATTTCTCTCTCTTGCTCTTGAACTTTGTTGTTCATATATAGAAATGCTGATAATTTATGTGGGTTTATTTTATATCCTGCTATTTTGCTGAATTTGTTAATTGTTTCAAGGAGTTTTTTTACATGATTTTCTCTGGTTCTCTAGGTATACCATCATATCATCTGCAAAGAGTGAAAGTTCTGCTTCCTTATTTTCAATTCTGATTCCTTCAATTTTTTTCTTCCCTTATTATTATAGTATTAGAAATACTAGCTAGTTCTAAAGAATTAGAAGTGTTATATCTTCCCTTTTAGGATTGTATACAGTTGGATAAACCTGACCAACATTTGTTTTCTTTTATTTTGTTTTTTCCTGTCCCCTTTTCATGCAATTTTGAGTTGTGTATTTGGCAATTGAATTCTCTATTCAGTTCTGGTCTTTTTGTCAGAAATGCTAACATTTCTAATACTATATTGAATAGTAATGATGATGCTAATGGGTATACTTGTTTTACCCCTGATTTTATTGGAAATATTATGAGGTTATTCCCATTACATATAATATTTTTTGATAGTTTCAAATGTATACTATCTCTTATTTTAAGGAAAACTCCATTTATTCCTTAAACTTTTTAATTTAATAGGAATGGATGTATTTTATCAAAGGCTTTTTCAGCATCTATTGAGATAATCATATGATTTCTGTTGCTTTTGCTATTGATATATTTAATTGTGTTGAGTATTTTCCTAATGTTGGGCCATTCCTGCCTACCTGGTATAAATTTTACCTGATCATGGTGTATTATTTTAGTAATAATTTGCTTTAGTCTCATTACTAAAATTTTATTTAAGATTTTTGCAGCAATATTCATTAGGGAGATTGATCTATAATTTTCTTTGTCTGTTTTGGTTCTCCCTGATTTAGGTATTAGCACCACGTTGGTGTCATAAAAGGAGTTTGGCACAACTCCTTCCTCTCCTGTTTTTTAAAAATAGTTTATGTAGAATAGGAATTAATTATTCCTTAAATGTTTGGTAGAATTCAATTGTAAATTCATCTGGACCTGGAATCTTTTTTTTCAGGGAGTTTATTGATGGTTTCTTTAATTTCTTTTTTCTGAAATGGGGTTATTCAAGTAATTTATTTCCTCTTCTGTTAATCTGGGCAGTTTGTATTTTTGTAAACATTTGTCCATTTCACTCAGGTTATTCAATTTATTGGCATACAGTTCAGCAAAGTAGCTCCAAATTATCCCTTTAATATTCTCCTTCTTGGTGGTTAGTTTACCCTTTCTTATTTTTGATACTGGTGATTTGGTTATCTTCTTTTTTAAAAAATCAGATTAATCAAAAGTTTGTCTATTTTATTGGCTTTTTTCATAAAACCAACTCTTAGTTTTATTTATGAGATCAGTGTTTTCTTGCTTTCAATTTTATTAATCTGTCCCTTGGTTTTCAGAATTTCTAATTTAGTATTTAATTGGGGATCTTTAATTTGTTCTTTGTCTAGCTTTTTTAGTTGCATACCTAATTCATTGTTCTCCTCATTCTCTATTTTATTCATTTAGACATTTAGAGATATAAAGTTTCCCCTCAAAATGGCCTTACCTGCATCCCATAAATTTTGGAATGTCTCATTAATATCATTTTCTTGGATATAATTGATTATTTCTATTTGCTGTTTGATCTACTCATTATATAAGATAAAGTTATTTAATTTCCAATTAGTTCTTGGTTTATCTTTCCATGACTCTTTATTACATGTAATTTTTATTGTATCATGGTCTGAGAAATGTGTATTTATTATTTCTGTCTTTCTGCATTTGACCATAAGGTTTTTGTGCTCAAGTACATGGTCAATTTTGGTATAGGTGCCATTGTACTGCCAAAAAAAAAGGTATATTCTTTTCTATTCCCATTAAGTTTTCTTCAGAGGTCTATCATATCTACGTTTTCTAATATTTAATTCACCTTCTTAACTTTCTTCTTGTTTATTTGGTTGTTAGATTTATCTATTTCTGAGAGAGGAAGATTGAGGTTTCCCATTATTAAAGTTTTGCTGTCCATGTCTCCTTGTAATTCACTCAGCTTTTCCTCTGGGAATTTGGATGCTTAACCACTAGGTTCATACATATTTAATAATGATATAGCTTCATTACCAACAGTGCCTTTTAAGAAGAGGTAGTTTTCTTTCTTATCCCTTTTAATAAGATTGATTTTTGCTTTTACTATATCTGAGATTAGGATCGCTACCCCAGATTTCTTTATTTCAGCTGAAGTATAATATGTTTTGCTCCAACCTTTACCCTATGTGTATCTCTCTGCTTCAAATGTGTTTCTTGTAAATATCATATTGTTTCTGGTTTTTAGTCCATTCTGCCATCTGCTTCCATTTTATGGGACAGTTCATACCATTCACATTTATAGTTAAGATGACTAATTCTGTATTTCTTTCATGCTATCTTTTATCATTTATATTTTTCTCTTTCCTTTTCTCTTATTCCTCCTCACCAAAATTTTGCCACCTTTCCCTTCTGTCTTTTCTTTTAAAAATTTAATTTTGCCTTTCCTTTTATTAGTCTCTTCTTCTGTTATCTTTCCCTTTCCCGGACCCCACCCCTTCCCTGTAGATTAGGTTAGATTTTTAAACCCAAGTGGAAATTTAGCTTATTTCCTCTCTGGACTAAATGTATTGAGTAGAATTTACTCAGCATTCACATTTTCCCTTCTTTCCTTCTAAAATTATAAATCTCTGTGTCTCTTCCCTTATTGTTATTTATTGCTCCAGTACTATTAGTCAGGAATCATCAATCACAGTTTGATTATTTGATTGCTTGATAAGCTCATTTTGTTTTCAAGGTAACATCACAGATATTTTGCGTGATTGCTCCATAAGCAGCATTTACTCAAATTGCATCAAATTATAATTCTATTTATTTTTTACCTTTGCCCCCTTTTCAAGTATCTTTCAAGTACACACAATCCTCCTCATGAGCCAAATTATCATCCAAAGCCACATCATTTCTTGAACTATTTGTGCCCCTCTCCCCAGGCCTATTTCCTCTCACACATTAACTCTCCCCCCCCCCCCCAACTCCCTACTCCCACCTCCACTGAGGATCAGAGTACTTAACTCCTTGTTAAGTGAAGCAAGGCCTATTTTCTTTTCTTTTTCTTTTCTTTTCTTTTTTTTTTTAACTTAAAGTAATGGGTTTAAGTGACTTGTTCAAAGTCACATCGCTAGGTAATTATTAAGGGTCTAAAGCTGGATCTGAACTCAAGTACTCCTGACTCCAGAGCTAGTGCTCTATCCACTGTACCACCTAGCTGCCCCAAGGCCTATTTTCTTTCACACTTCCCCCCTCCCCCCTTTTCAGCCAGGGTACTTAACCCCTTGTTAAAGTGAAACACTGGTTAAGTCAAACCCTGATCTAATTAACTGTAAGATTCTTAGAGATCTCTAAATACTGGGAGGCTCTAGAGGTCTCATCTGAGAACTTTACAAGTGATTGTGAGTTATGGGAGACACTGACTCAGGACCTGGCAGTTTATGATGCCCTCATTAGACAAAGTACTAAGCAGAGTAGAATTAATGTGGGTCAAAAAATAATGAGACACTTAAATTTAAAGTTCAGGGATTTATGTTTCAAACATAGTGAAGTCATCTTGAATATCTTCAATGAAGAGATAAGACCCAATTATACCCATATCCTTTAGGCTCATTCTCTTCAATTATATTCTACCCTTTAATTATCCTAAGAGAAGTAAAGTTCCAAAGAATTAGAAGTGTCATATATCTTCCCTTTTAGGGTTATATACAATTAGATGAACATGACCAACATTTCTTTTCTTTTCTTTTTTTTTCTTCTTCCCTTTTCATTTATCTTTTTTATGTAATTCTTGAGTAATTGAATTGAATTATCTGTTCAATTCTGGTCTTTTGTCAGAAAATTCTGGAAGTCCTCTATTTCATTGCACATCAGTCTTTTCCCCTGACATTATATGCTGAATTTTGCAGGGTGGTACACTCTGCGTTGTAATCCTAGGTCCTTTGCTCTTTGAAATATATTCTTCCAGTTACTCTGATTCTTCAGTGTTGAATCTGATAGGTCCTTTTGTGAATCTGATTGTGTTTACTTTATATTTGAATTGTTTTCTTTTTGCTGCTTCTGATATTCTTTCCTTTATTTGAGAGTTCTAGAATTTGGCTATTTCAGCCCTTGGAGTTTTTATCCTGGGGCCTTTTGCTGGAGGGGGTTCTGTGTTTTCTTTCAATGCTTATATTGTTATCTTGTTCTAGCAGATTTGGACCCTTACAAATATCCTGCATGATGTTTTCCAGGTTCCTTTTTTTTGGTCCAGGCTTTCTAGTAGTCTGATGATTTGTAGATTGTCTCTTCTGGATCTATTTTCCAGGTCATTCATTTTCCCTAAAAGGTGTTTTACATTTTCTTCAATTTTTTCAGCCTTTTTATTTTGTTTGATGGAATCTTGTAGTCTTGTAGATTCTCTGATTTCTATCTGTTCAATTCTAATTTTTAGGGTTTTATTTTCTCCAATTAGCTTCTGTGTTTCTTTTTCCAATTGGTTATTTATACTTTTAACAAGTTTATCTCTTTGGGCAATTTTTCACAACTTTCCTGCTTGACTTTCATTTCTTTGTTCCATTTTTCTTCTTCTCTTCTTTGGTTTTTAAATTCTTTTTTAAGCTCTTTGATAAGCTTTTGTATTTGAGTCTAATTTATAGACTATTTTGATACTTCTCCTGTGAATGATTTTTCATTGCTTTCTTCTTCAGACATAGCATTATTATCATCTTTGTAAAATAATTTTCTATAGTGAGTGCTCTTTTAGCTTTTTTGATCATTTTTGTTGTTTTAGCTCTGCGTATAGATCCAAGACTTTTTTTTTGCTGGGGCTGGGGTCTGATACCTGACTTGTTGTTGACCAAGATGTTGTCTATGCAGTCTAGGTCTTGCCTTTGAAGAGTTTGGTTTTCTCCTTTATGTCCAAGTTCTGGCTTAGCAGTAGTTTGTTCCCAACACAGTCCTGTCTTTTACACCATTGTTTTCAGGGTTCAGACTTTGTTTGTGGTTGGGATCCTCTCTGTTGGTTTGCTATCTAGCTGCCAGGACCTCTGCTGTTTTCAAGCTGTCAGGATCTGGATTGAACTGTGGCTAAAAGCCTCCTGCTGGCTTTCTCTGCTCTCCTGCCTCCTGGACTTTAGTTCCACTTTTCCCCCAAAGAGACAGATCTTCACTGAAGATCCTCCACAATGTCTACAGTTGAAAACTTCTTTGAATTTCCTCTTTTTTCTTGGTAGGATCTTTAGTGTGAATGTCAGAGTAGAGACTTCATTTGCCTTTGGTTGGGAAAGGCTCCAGGAACAGGTTAGCTTCACGCCACCATCTTGGCTCTGCCCTGGAAGTCCTCCCCATCCAAGTTCATAGACCCATTTAATTTATCAGTGATCTAGTCCATGAATCCCAGGTTAAGAATCCCTGACCTAATCCAACCTTTTCTTTCATTGTAGCTCCAAACATATCTAGTAGATAAAAGGCAGAGCATTCCAGTATCTTTGCCAAGAAAACTCATAATAGGTACACAAAGGATGGGGCATGACTGAAAATGATGGAGCATTAGGAAGAGTCAGAATCTGAACCCAGAATACTGAGTTTCAAATCTAGGGCTTTATGTTACCTGACTGAATTCAAGTAAACACATATTTATTAAGTTGCTACTGTGTGATAGGCTGTGGGCATCTTCCCCCTTGAATAGTTGGTATATAATGAACATTTTGGTGCCAGTAACATGGTGTCACAAGAACATGAATTGAAATTTGAAGTTATCAAGTCCAAGCCCTTTATTTTACAGATAAAGAAACTGAGGCTGACAGAGACAGGGTATGAACCCAATCTCCTGACTCCAGAATCAAAGCTCTTTCCACACTCCTACCTTTCTGATTCATTCCTAGTATGATTATACAGTCCACACCCAGACAGTGCAGATCTGTGTAGGGAGCACAAAATGATCAGACAATTATGTGCGACATAGTCTAGTCTAGTCAGCCTAAATTGGGCTTGCTGAACCTGCCCTCTATTCCCTTCTCTGGTGTGTGGAGACCACTTTACAAGAACAAAGGGCTTTGTGAGATCACAGGAACCAAAGACTAGGGATATTTTTTTAAGAAGTTAATTCCCTATTTCCCTCACTTATTAGAGCTAGAAAGAGAAAAAGAGGGCCTCAGAGTCAAGAGGGTAGATGAACAGAGACACTGGGACAGTAAAATATCAAGATAAGATTATAATTCGGAAAAAGCATTACCAATTACAAAGCCTAGTTTTGGTCAGATTGGAAATTCTGATCTTGCCCAGTGTCAAATGGTGGAAAGGAAACCCTGGAAACTTTTTGAAGCTCCCCTTGCCTGAGCAAGCATTCATCTCTACAGAAAAACAAACTGCCCAGGGCATTCATCCTGCTTCATTTAATAAACATTTCTTAAGTATCTACTAGAAACAATAAACTATGCTTGGCACTAGGGGAGGGTAGAAGAAAAGAAAGAAAAAAAGAAAAAACTGTCTTCTTCCCAAAGTTCCTCCCTCAACCCAATTAATCTTCCAATCAGTCAACAGATTAAGTTTAAAATGTGTAAACAAGATGATCTACACTCTATGATCTTTTTACAGAGTAATTTTTAACCTTATTTGTGTCAAGCAACTTTTTGATAGTCTAGTAAAGCATATGAACCCCTTCTCAGAATAAGATTTTTAAATTCATAAAATAATATGTATATGATTGATTACAAAGGAAACCAATTATATTGAAATATAATTATACATATATGAAACTTTGTAGATATGAAACATATATATGTATTTATATACACAAATACAAGATAAGCATAACAAAGACATTGGGACAGTGAAATATCAAGATAAAATTATGATGGAGAAAACTATATATGTATATATACAGATATCAGTATGTATATATAGTTTTCTCTGTTATAATTTTATATATATATATATAAAACACATATAGAACTAAATTTTCAACTTTGAATGTGCATATATCTATATTTTAAAATCTATTATTTCTTTATAATGTTTTCATGAATACCAAATTAAGAACCTCTGTCCTAACAAATCCCTCACTATAAAGTGTCAATCTATTTGGTTCAAGAAAGCAACCAATGTGATTGACTGAGAATATTAGTCTTACCCATTCATTGATCCTATGCATAAAATAGTGGTTGTTCCATAAATGAACTGGAAGATTTTTCAGTTTTGGAGTAAAGGATTAAGCTTGAGCAAAGTCCCAGAGAGGGAATTACTTTAGGAAGAAGAGAAAAATTTCTTTCATTTTCTTTCTTTCTTCTTTTTTTTTTTGGCAAGGCAATGGGGTTAAGTGACTTGCCCAAGGTCACACAGCTAAGTAATTAGTGTCTCAGGCTGGATTTTAACTCAGATCCTTCTGACTCAAGAGCCAGTGCTCTATCCACTGTGCCACCTAGCTGCCCTTCTTCCATCCTTTCTTCTTTCCTCCCTCCCTTTCTTTTCTATCTTCCTTTCTTCTTTTCTTTTGTCCTCCTATTTTCTTCTAGTTTCCCTCCTTCCTTTCTCTCCTTTCCTTTTCTTCCTTCCTTACTTCAACAAAGGGTTCTACAAAGCATGAAAAAGGATTTCCAGTAACTAGGGGATATGAGTTTACTCTTTGACTATATATGCTTCTTCAATCTGAGCCCACCATTCTCACAAAATTTACTTTGCCCTGGAGATTTGTATTATTTTTTACTATGTTGTTTTAGTAAATATCCTTTTTTTCCCAAAAACTAATTGAGTTTGTTGATTGATAAATAATGGAAATCACACTGATGGGGTCCTGAGAGTGATAATACTAGGAAATCTCAGTTCCTTTAGGTTGTTGTTCCCTAGAACTCTTAGGGAAGAAGTATTCAGTACTACCCTAGGGACCCAGCCTACCACTGCAAATAGGGTGCTTCCTAAAGATAGATTACAAGAGACAGAGTATTATTATGGAAAACATGCTAGACTTTAAATCAGTACATGAGTTTGAACTTTAGTTCTTGCTCTTTTTGTGCCCTTGAATAAGTCATTTTATTTCTCCAAGCCTCAGTTATCTCCTCCATAAAATTTTGCCCTAAATACAATGATAATGTAAGTAAAACTCAACTCCATGTGAAAGAAATCCACAATCTTTATTGAAAGAGTAGGAAATGGGGAATGAGCCATGTATGAAAATTGTTTTAATATCCAAATGTATAGAAGAGGACCAACTGATTGCTTTGAGAATTCCCAGGATTTAAAGATCACTTCCAGCTGGGGAGATGAGGAAGATCTGATTGATCATAAAAGATATGGCCCCTCTGAATAGTAGTAGTATATTATCTGTAGGGAGGTGGAGGAAGGACATATTCAGCAGGATGGGAAGTAAATACAGACTACCCATCAGTGTGGCTACTTCCTAAATAAATTCTAGGGCATTGTTTGAGGTTCAAAGAAATTAATCTCTTGCCCAGGGTCACAAAGCCAGTGTCAGTAGATCAGATTTGAATTTTATTTAGTCTTTCTTCTTGATTCTATGCCCAACGTTATGAGATCAATAAAATGGAGACAAAATGTTTAGGAGATGAGGGAAACTTCATTTTTGCGAGATGCCAGAAGGGCACAATTCAAGGTACTGGTAAAGCTAAGAAGATAAACCAGAATACTTTTGCTACCAGAATAGATGAATAAATGAATGGAAAGTATCCTGAAGACCTCTATGAAAGGGAAAGAGGAACAAATACAAAACTGACAGTCCCTGTCATCAAGGAACTTACATTCTAGTAGACAGAGACAGCACTTGTAGGACAGTGGTGGTCTGGGAAGGGTGCTTTGGTTTGGGAAATAACAGAGTAAATGAAGCCAATTGGAGAAACAGTGTTAGCACTGATCTGATTACTATTCTCAGATCAAGAGAACAAAAGGTGGATTATGTTCCTAGCAAAAGAGTGGTTTAGAACAGAAATGCCAAGTTATGTGAATTATTGCCTAAGACCAGTGGGGATCCCATAGCTGGCCATATGGCTCTGGCTAGCTTACTATTCAGGACAACATGGCCCTAGAGCAATGGTTCCTTCATGAGTCACAGAATTAGCTGACTTCAAGCTCTCAAAACTATCTTAGGACACAGAGTGTCAGAGCTGGAGGGATCCTTAGAATACAGATTGCTAGACATAGAAGGGAGTTTATTACAGAGAAGGTCAGAACCAGAAAGAACCTCAGAACCTTACATAGAAAGCCAGAACCTGAAGGAAAAAAACTTATGAACCAAGAGGACTTAGAACCTGGAATATTAGAGCTGAAAGGGATCTTTGACCAATAGAATGATCTACAGAATTTCAATCCTGTAAAGGACCTTGTGTGAAGGCCAAATCTGTCCCATAGACCTGATATTGTTGTTTTCTCTTGAAGTTATATTTTTTATTTTATATTATTACAATAATCTTGTTGTGAGAATAATCTTAAACACCCCTCTCCCCCAAAAAGATGAGAAACCTCAAGTATATATATATATATATATATGTATATATATGTACATATATATACATATATGTATATATATACAGAGAGAGAGAGAGAGAGAGAGAGAGAGAGAGAGAGAGAGAGAGAGAGAGAGAGAGAGAGAAAAGAATATACTTCAGTCTGTTTTCAGATTCCAATGACTCTCCCTCTGGGATGAGTTGCCTTCCCATAATTGCTATCACTAGCTGTATTTCCCTCTACTCTTTTCCTCCCCACTCTCATCTATTCCATTCTCTCTCTTCTTTCATCCTGTTCCTGTTCAGAAGTGTGTTGTATCTGAGTACCCTTTACTACCCCTTTCCCTTCCCCTGTTCCCCATTATCCCATTCCTTTCCTCTCATTTTTCTCTAGGGTAAGATAGATTTCTATACCCTATTAAGTGTGTATGTTATTTCCTCTCTGAGCCATCTCTGTTGAGAATGAAGGCTCACTTATTCCCTCTTGCCTTCCCCATTCCACTCCATTGTCAAAGCTTTTTCTTGACCCTTATGTGAAATAACTTAGCCCCCTTCCTCTCCTTTCTCTTCCTCCCAGTACTTTCCTTTATCACCCATTGACTCCATCTTTTTACTATATTATACCATTATATTCAGCTCCTTCCTGAGCCTTGTCTATATATGCTTCTTCTAACTGCTCTTAAGAATGAGAAAGTTCATATGAGTTATCAGTACCTTCTTCCCATGCAGCAATACAAACAGTTCAACATCATTAAGTTCCTCATAATTAGTCCTTCTTTGTCTACCCCCTCTATGGTTCATCTGAGTCCTGTACTTGGAGATCAAACTTTCTGTTAAGCTCTGGTTATTTCAGTAGGAAAGTCTGAAAGTCCCCTGTTTCCTGGAAAGCTCATCTTTTCCCCTGAAAGAGGATGTTCAGTTTTGTTGGGTGGTTGATTCTCAGTTGTAAACCAAGATCTTTTGCCTTCTAGAATATATTCCAAGACCTATGAACCTTTAATGTAGACACTGCCAGATCCTGTGTAATCCTGACTATAGAGCCATGATAGTTGAATTGCTTGTTTATGGCAGCTTTTAGTATTTTTTCTTTGACTTGGGTATTTTGGAGTTTGGCTATAATATTCCTGGAAGTTCTTCTTTTGGGTGAATTACCTCAATTTCTATTTTACCCTCTGCTTCTAGGATCTCAGAGCAATTTTGCTGTATTATTTCTTGAAAAATGAAGTCTAGGCTCTTTTTCTGGTCATGACTTTCAGGGAGGCAAATAATTTTTAAATTATCTCTTCTAGATCTGTTTTTGAGGTCAATTGTTCTTCCAAAGAGATATTTCACATTTTTCTTCTTTTTTGGTATAGTTTTATTTTTTTCCTGAATATTTCCATTCTGTATTTGAAGGAATTATTTTCTTCAAAGAGCTTTTTTATCTCCTTTTCCAGCTGGCCAATTCTGATTTTTTAAGGCATTCTTCTCCTCATTTACCTTTTTTTTCAAGGCAAATGGGGTTAAGTGGCTTGCCCAAGGCCACACAGCTAGGTAATCATTAAGTGTCTGAGACTGGATTTGAAACCAGGTACTCCTGACTCCAGGGCCGGTGCTTTATCCACTGCACCACCTAGCTGTCCCCTCATTTATCTTTTGTGTTGCTTTTTCCATTTGGCCTAAACTGGTTTTTAACATTATTTTCTTCAGTATTTTTTTTTTTTGTATTTCTTTCACCCAAGTTGCTGACTTGGTTTTCATGATTTATCTGCATCACTCTCATTTCTCTTCCCAAATTTTCCTCTACCTCCCTTAATTGCTTTTCTTTTCTTTTTTTTTAGTTTTTTTTGCAAGGCAATGGGGTTAAGTGGCTTGCCCAAGGCCACACAGCTAGGTAATTATTAAGTGTCTGAGGCCTGATTTGAACTCAGGTGCTCTTGACTCCAGAGCTGGTTCTCTATCCACTGCACCACCTAGTGCCCCTCTTTAATTGCTTTTCAAAAGTCTTTTTTGACTCATCCAAAGCTTGAGCTTATTTTATATTTCTCTTGAAGCTTTTTTGGATACAGAAACTTTGATTTTGTCATCATCTGAGTATGTATTTTGGATCTCCATGGAACCAAAGTAATTTTCTATGTTCCCATTCTTCTTTTTCTGTTTGCTCATTTCCTCAGCCTATGACTGATTTATTGCACTTCCAAGGCTTTCAGGGGTTTTAGGGAAAACTCACAGGGATCTTATTTCCTCCAAGGTCTTATGAGAGGCTCTGACTGCTCTCTTGCCTGTGTTCAGGTCCTCTTCTCTGCCCTGGGGCTGTAAGGATGGTCCCTGCTTGGCTATGGTGATTGGAAGCTCAAACTGCAACCTGGATCTGAGTGTGGACAAACAGCTGAGTCCTGCCCCAGGGAGAGCAGAGAGACCTCTGCATTTTCCCCTGACCCCCTTACTGTCTATGGGCTGAGAGCTCTGGATGTGCTGGTTGTCTCTGCTGACTCCTATCGCAGGTTCTCAACACAGGGCTGCTCTGAGGCTGAAGCTCCACTCCACACTGACTCTGGTGCAGCAGGTTCTCTCACCACCCCTTCCAGCTGTTCCCAATGATTAAACTACCCCCTCTGATGCAGACCCAGGCAACTGGCCTGGCTGTGCTATGTTGTGCCTGCGGATGAACTGCAGCTTTTTCCAACCCCTGGTCCCCAGGGTAACAGACCTGTCCCAGAGATCTTCTAAGTTGTCTTGGACTGGGAAATTGTATCACTCAGTCTTTCTGTGGATTCTGCCTTCTAGATTTTGGCTAGAGTCATAATTTGACAGCTTTTGGAGTTTTTTTTTGGAGAAGAAGTTTTGGGAATTCCTGCCTTCATGCTTCCATCTTGGCTCCATCCCTTCCCCCGCACCTGATTTTGTATGGTTCTCTACTTAAGTATTTTTTAATATTTTTAATACAATAAAACTTTATTTAAAATCTATAAATCATTCTTAGCTCCTGAGAACCTAAAAGTGGGTGACATAATTTTGCTGATCCCTGATATAGAGCAATATCTCTTCCCCATTTAACATATAGGGAAGCTGAAGCTTAGAGACATGAAGTGACTTGCCTGGGCTTAAACAGTGTTAAATGTCAACAGCAGAATCTGTACCCCTCTCTGTCTCCAGGTCTAGCACCTTTGCTCATTCACCATACTGTGTCATCTACCAATAACTCCTTATGAAGCAATTTTGTGAATACTGGATAAAACTGAAGGATTTTTGCATCACTTCTTTGCCACAGGAAGACAGCCCATAGCAGTGATCAACTGGATGTCCTCTCTGCCAAAGAAATCTTGATTTAACCTTCAGGTCTGGAGAAGAAAAAACAGGATTCTTTTAGCTTTTCTTTCCTGGCCCTAACCCCAGTATCTACTTTCCCCAGAACTAAACTCTCCCATTGTGCTCTGGGCCCCATTAAAGCCCAGCTCTGTGGTTACAAGGGCAAATACACCAAGTAGCTGAAGCATCTGGCTGAAGATGCATTCCTCTATACTCCTCTTCTTTGCCTGCATGCTTACTTTTTTCTTTGAAAACAAATCCAATCAGGAAAGATTCTATGAGACTCATACCTCCAGTGGATAAGTTCCAGCCCTGCTGTTCTCATTTGGATTCATGACCACAGCTGACACCCCTGGGCTGTTAGGATTTGAGACATTCAGAGTAAGGCACAAAATCATGGATACATAGACTTTAGAACTGGATAAGACCTTCCACATAGAAGGCAGAATATAAGAGCTGGGAGAATCTTAGTGCTGATCTTAGTCAAAGTTCCTCAAAAGGTCTGCTATTACATCAGTGTAGGTACTCTGTTTAATGATTCATCAATCAACCGACAAGCATTTATTGAGTACCCAGTGCTATGTATTAGGCACTAGGGACAAAAAACACAAAAGAAACAGTTCATATCCTCTTGGAGTTTACATTCTAACAGAGGAGCCATGAATATATATAAATATCTACACAAAAATATATATGTGGCACCTCTTCTGAGACTCTTTCCCAAATTATGTCTGTGCTCATGAATAGAGTCCCGAAAAAACAACTGTAATCTCAGATTCTAAGGGAAACCCTATGGGCCGCACTACTAACACTATATATAGCTTATGAGTCCCCTTCCAGTGTGCTTACCATTAACAAGGAGGCTTAGATGCAATTAGCTCTTAGCAAAAGTATTTACTAAGATGACATAATTAAAAACAGTAGCTACAAAACAATCCCTGTCCTCCCTCCTAGAGTGTTACATCACCGTCTATCAGAAAAATATTCACCATCTATGGGAAATATGGACTCAAACTTGGGGAACAACAATTATGAGACTCACAAGAGAGGATATACATACGGAACAGACAACTCAGAAGGGTCTAGAAGAGCTTTCTTTAAATCCTCATTAAATTCAATGATAGGAAGTGTCTTTTGCTGGACAGATTATGTAGCTGAGACCCCAGGTCTATTCCTCTCTATAACTTTTTTCTGTGCTTCTAAAGGTCTTGGTTCTCTTAAGTTGCTCCTTCCTTGTGTTAGTGCTTTTAAATCTTTTTGCATTGTGATTACCTTGAAGGGTCTTTTCCTCTAGATAACTTTTTTCTAGATTCTGTATCCAAAATTGGGAAAGAGATGGAAATCCTGTTTTTTTTTTCTCCTGCCCTCTCTACAAAGAACTTACAAGCCATCATTCTCTTATATCCTATAAAATTTAACTATTTCAGGTCCAAGAATTGTGACCAATTTGTTGCTCAGCTAATCATGGCATTCCCTTCTAATTCTCTCAAGATTTCTTTGTCTCTCATAAAGACATGGCTGTAATTTTACAGTTAGTTTAAGACCTTGTTATCATATTAAAACCTCATTATCTGTGACAAAATCCTCTGACTGTTTCAACTGACTTGGGGAAGGATAATCACATTTCCTCCTTCCTTATACATAAATACAAGATAGTTTTAAAGGGAAAATAATTATCAACCAGAGGGATATAGGAAAGCTTCATGTAGAAGTTGTCACTGGGTTAAGCTTTGAAGGAAATTTTAATTTGAAGGGAAACTAAGAGGTGAATCTTAGGAGGGGCTACATTTCATGTATGAGAAATACATGAGGAATAGTATGAAGATAGAAAGGGTGGAGTGTGTGAGGAAGAATAAATAGAACAGATGACCTAGATCATAGAGTATGGGAAGGGGAGTTAGGTATAATAAAGCTGGAAAGGTCAGCTAGAGCCAGATTGTGAAAGGCCAAACAATAGTTTGGATTTCACCCTAGAGGTAAAATAGTGAGCCATTGTAGTTTATTGAGCAAAGGGGTGATAAGAGCAGACTTGTACTTTAGGAAAATTACTGTGGCATCTTTATGAAGGATAAAATTGGAGTAGAGGAACACATGAGTTATACAGATCAATTAGGATGTAATTGAAATGATTTAGGTGATAATAAATAAACAATATATAATACAAATAACATTTATTTAATATAATATTTATATAATATAATAATAAATAATATTTATTAATATAAAAATAATAAATGAATGAATGAATAATAATAAAACTCATAGAGGCATTACAGGATAAAGGGAACTAACTGGATACAGAATGAGATGCTCTGGACTTCCATCCTGGTGCCACTTTCCTGTGGGCCTTGGGCAAGTAATCCTTCCTCAATGGTCCTCAGTTTTCTCACCTGAAAATCAGATTGTTAGAACAGATGACTTCTAAGACCCTTGCTAATTCTCTGTCTTTGATTTTTGGCTTATGAAACTATTAATATTTGTAACAACAATAATAATTGTTATCCTTATAAATGGTTCTATAGGCTTCTGTGAAGGTTTATGGGTAAATTCCTTTTTTTCTTATTACATTCTGGATTTAAGATGTTGTCAAAACAACCTTCTATACTACTGCCCTTTAGATATTTCAAAACAACCATCAGGTACCCAATAAGTTTCTTCTCTTCTCCACACTAAATTTCCCTAGCTTCTTCAACCAGCCCTCCTATGGCAGTCTTTCATCCTTCCACCATATTGATCATCCTTTACCTTAGGAACCAAGGATAGATCCAACCAGTAAATCATTCCCTATATTATTTATCCTTTCATTCTTGAGGCCTATGGGCAATTCAGATAACTTGAAGTTTTGCTTGAGCTAATGTATTCCAGAAATCCAGGCTTGGTCCCTGAGAAACTAGGGTACAAATTCTTTGGAAAGCAGAATCCCCTGGACTCTATAGATAATACACTAATTGTCATATCTGCCACAGAATACGTTAAGAACTTCAGGGTCATTAGTAAAGCTCCTTATGCTGTCACAGTGAGAGGAAAGGGACTTGCAGACATATCATTGCTCATCTAAATTTTTAATAATGTACCGATCTTCAGACCATTTTGGGTAATCAAAGCCAAATTAGTTTGATACTTGAAGCCACAGACTAACAAGAGGAGCAATAGCTGTAATATTTCTTTAATGAAAGTTTTATAGGTGATGAGTTTCTGGCTGAATGTTAAAGGCCCTGAGTTAGAAAGCTGGGTTTTTGGTAGAACATTCAGGACATTGACCTCTTCTCCCTGGAGACTCTAATCTGCAAAATCTGGCCAATTAAAGCAACACAGAATAGAAGCCCAAATCCCCTGTTTGTTAAAATGAAGGATGATTCCTAGTCTGGCAAAGGAGGAGACAGGAGGCATATAGGCACAAATCTCCTCTCTAAAGGATTTGCACATTAATCCTCTCTTGTCTACAACCTTTCAAATTTTATCTCCCAAACCAACCTCTTGAGGTCTTCTCATATCCATCCCGGAGTGATCTCTCCAGCCTCTGACCTCCTAAAGTACTGATTGTTGGTACTATTCATTTGGTAGTTAATTAGCAAAGTTGTACCTTTGTAATCTCTTATCTATGACTCTTTCCTATCATTATTTAATTTTTTATGATTTCAGGCCTTAGTTTCCCAGTCAGATTGTAAAATTCTTGGGATCAAGAATTGGTCTTTGTGTCTCCCAATAGTGCCTAGTAGGTATTCAATAAATATTTATTGATTTGATTTGCTTAATATGCAATAGTTATTTTGCTATCCAGGTTGGAAAGTTTACCTCCTACAATAATTAGGGCAGCCTTGTCCCTGAAGGACAAGCTTATTACTATCTTGCTTGAGGGATTTGTTGTCCAGTGGTTTCAGTTGTCAATGATTCTTGGTGACTTCATTTAGGGCTTTGTTGGCAAAGATACTAGAGTGGTTTTCCATTTCCTTCTTCAGTTCATTCTGCAAATGAGGAAACTGAGACAGACTTGCCCAGGATCTTACAAACTAGTAAGTGTTGAATTTAGGTCCTCCTGACTCTAGGCTTGATGTTCTTTCCACTTTGCCACCTTATCTACCTTTTGGAACCGGAGTTAGCTCACATGACTTAATAATTCCAAATTTTATACATACTGATCACAAGTCACAGAATAACAGCATCTTAAGAGTTGAAAGGGATTTCAGAGTTCATCTCATCCAACCTCCCAGTCCATATGTTAAATGCTTTCAGTGTCAGATATTCTTATCCCTCCTATAGTATATCATACAATTGTTCAGCCTGTTGCTACTTTAACATCTTCAGGGATACAGAGTTTTATATCTCTTAAGCCCATTTCATTTTTAAGCAGCATTCTATATTACATTGAGTTCAAGTCAACCTTCTATTTATTCCATCCTGGGCTGCTGGTTTTGCCCCAAAGGACCATCATCATTCTACTCTTCCTCCACAAAGTTCCCTCTTGTCTTTTCCACTGTTCTTCATAAAACATGATCTGAAATCCAGTCATTGATTATCCCCCAGTCAGATGTCAAGACCTGTTACTTTTCTATCTAAAATATTTCTTGTAACTAACCTCTCATCTAGAATCCCATTCTAAAAAATTCTAGTTCAGGATTTCATCTCTTTTTAACTAAAGAGTCTTACAATCCAGTCTTCCTCCCTGTTTCAAACCATCCTCCATACCATCGTCCAAGTAATCTTCTTAATGTTTAATCAAATGTGCCATTATTCTACTCAGAAAACTTTCAGTGGTTCCCCATTAACTATTAAATCCCTGGTTTTAAACTCCTGATCCTCACATTCAAGATCATCTACAATCTAGATCCAATCAACCTCTTCACTACTATATCTTACTTTTAGCCTTTCCTGTAATCTATGCTCCAGTTCAATTGTAATATTCTCTATTCCCCCTTCTCTCCTGCCCTCTCCCATCTCCATTTCTTTACTTTTACTGTTCCCCAAGTTTGGAATAGATTTTTTCTTTTGCTTTTGTTGAAATGTTTTCCTTTAAGACCTTACTTAAGATACCACTTCCTTTATGAAGTCTTTCTTAATTTCATGCCAATGAAAGTGGTGCCCCTCACTTCAGATTTCTTCCAATAATTCACCTGATTCACCTTTGCCTCCATTGTGGTCTACCATCTTATATTAGACTTATTTGTGGTTCATGTCCTTTATTAAATCAAGACTCCTTAAGATTATTGACTGTGCCATTTTGGTTCTTCCTTTTCCCATGGTCCCCATTGCACATTGGTCCAGATATGTTATCTCAGTTTGTGGTGACTCTCCATAGCTCAGATTGACAATCACTGTAATTTAGAGCTTTAATGAGCTGCCTGAGGTTGCTAAGAGGTTAAGTGACTTGTCTATGATCACACAGCTGATGAAGATCAAAGGCAGATCTTGAACCAAGGCCTTTCTGACTCTAAGACCAACTCTCTATCCATACTGCCATAAATATTGTTTGAATTTGTTGAGTGAATTACAAATTCACTAATAAAAATGTATATATAATATATCTTTATATATCTATATATAATCTCAGTTGGTATAAAAACCAATCCCTATGTTGTGCCTACAAGATGCCAACATATCAAATCACTTCAATCACAGTGATTATTGGATATGAAGTAAACTAAACACCCCAGATGGTGGAGAGCTTTTTCCTTATCCTTACCAAAAGTCTGCCATAACTAAGACCCTAGAAGAATTGGATCAAATCTCACAGTGTAAAAAGAGAGCCAGCATGGTACCAGGAAGGCAGTAACATACATTAAAGTGGGTTCTGCATTTAGAGACAGGAGACTTTGGTTCAAATACATGCCCTTCTGCTTACCCTAGGTGACCTTGGGTAAGTCACTTAGCCTCTTGAGTCTTAATTGGAAAATGAGAGGATTGAACAAGATGTCCTCTCAGGTCCTTTCCAGCTCTTGGTTTTGAATCTTTAAGCCTATGAATAGTTACATCTGCCTTTTTTCAAATGAGAAAGTGCTAATGGGAATAGACAGAAAGGATCAACTGAACTTAGTCCACATGTACAGTCAGTATTTTACCACGATGGGAGCAGCATAAGCATAATGAATATAAATCTTGGAGGCACCACATCTGGTGGCCTGCCTTGAGAAAGGCCTTGCTTCAACACGCAGATGTAGCCACAGCCAATACAAAAGTACATAGTGATAAATTGTGACCTACTAGATAGAAGACATTGTGATTAGAAGGGATTCTTATCTGGTGGCTGCCAAATTTCTTCCTTCTTAGTCAACATAAGTCAGTATGAGAAAGAGGACATGAAAGAAAGGATTCTAATAGTTGATTATGAGAAGCATTATAGTCTACCCAGCTTTTGAGTGGTTTTAAAATCTGGCTTATCTTCACTGTCCTGGAACCTAGGAACTATGGGTTTAGTCCCAATAACTCCAAGTGTGTCATTAGACTAGTAAGTCCTTTATAGGCCTTAGTTTCCCATCTGTACAAAGTATTTGTATGGGGAAGGAGTAGGGTGGGGGAAGGGTAATATAGATCAAGGTTTCTTAACCTTTTTGTGCGTCAGACTCAACTGACAATCTGATGAAGCCTATGGATGGATCCATTCTCAGAATTAAGTTTGTAACCCATGATCATAATGAAGGAAATATTAAACTTAATTAGAAGGTAGTGAAAATGAAGCTGTATTTCCAGCCCCCTCCCATTCTCATTTGTCAATCCCTTGAAGTCCATCCATAGTCCTCAAGGAATCCATGAACTTCAGGCTAAGAATCTCTGATTTAGGGGCAGCTAGGTGGTGCAGAGGATACAGCACCAGCCCTGGAGTCAAGAGGACCTGAGATTAAATCTGACCTCAGACACTTAATAATTACCTAGCTGTGTGACCCTGGGCAAGTCATTTAACCCTATTGCCTTGCAAAATCCAATAAATAAACAAATAAATAAAAAGAATCTTTGATTTAGATGATTTCAAAGCTTCCTTCAGGTTTGATATTCTCCATTCTCAATAAATACAACAAAATTTTATTTTCTATTTTAAGGTAGTTTCCAACTTTAACATTTTAAAATTAGCATTCAAAGATTCTTTCTGCCTCTTAGGGTTTGTGTCCAAAGTTTTCCTTAGGTTTTATATTCTATTTTATCTAACTTTGCTCCAAGCCCCTACAAGGTCTAAGCTGTGATCATATGTCATTTACAACATATTTCACAGCAACTTTCTTTATCCTTATCAAAAAAAGTTCAACATATGAGGCTCTAGATGGTTAGGCTTAATTTGAGCAGCTGGAAAAGTGTTTCTATCCCTCTCATTCCAACAGGAAAGTGTTAATGAGAAGAGATGAGGAGAGGCAACTGAACTTGGGCTGTCTGCTCCCACAGCAGCCAACAATCCTCTTTGAGAAGCATCATGAATGTAAATTTTGAAGGAGACGCCAAGGTCCACATCTGGGGGCCTGCTTTGGGAAAGTCCACACTGAGATTTATGGGAGAAGGCTGTAACGGGTTATGCAATCTCTCAAAGATCATTTCACTCACCACAAACCTTCAGGATACATTCAGCCGCAAGATGAAGTATCGTTTGATGATGGCGTTGAAACTGAATGTTTCAATACTGCCCGTTTGGATTTGAACAGGGCTGCATTCTCAGCCCTAGTCTCCTCTATAGCCCGAGCTATAAACTGGGTCATTAATTTAACCACAGAAAAATGTCAAGATTTCAGACTCGGCTAGATTAGGAACAAATTTTTCATTAGACAAGCTGTTCTCTTCTCAGAGGATCCCAGTGCCTCATTATGCACCAGGTGGTGTGTATATATAGGTTTTTCTTTTTTAATTCAAAGAAAAAAAAGACTGGCTCTGTCAACACAAAATCAAAATCCAAGAAGAGAAATGAAAAATCAAATTATTTGTTCAGAATCTTTGGGGAGTCAGAATGAAATTTTGCCTCTTGTTTGAATTTTGGGGTAGTAGGTAGATTCAACTGATATTTGTTTCAGGATATTTGTCACTTGGTAGAAAAAAAAATGTCCTAACGATAGGCTGTGCTTTTTTCCTTGACATTCAGTTATTTGGGCTTTGATCATCCATAGAATCAGCACTAGATACTCCTTCTCCCAGTTCAGGGCTTCTAAAGAACAGGCTTTGCAAGAGGAGTTAGTTATTCCATATTCTTTCCAATCTGACCATTTGGTAAAAAGAAATTGTCTGAGTAAATGTCATAGATACAAAGGATTTGCATGCTCTCACCTCAACTAGAATGTGAGCTTGGTGACAGCAGTAACCATGTTTATTTGCCTTTCTTTGTAGTTCCTTTGCTTAGCATAGAGCCTGGGGCCCAGAATAGGTTCTAAAGTCTAAAGTCTGAAGACTAAAGGGTCTTTTACAGCCAATCTGTTACAAGGGTTCTGTTGGGTTTTCTTAATTACCTTCAAGAGATGGTTTTAAAAACTGTAAGTTCTTAGAATCCAGTTTCTTGGAATTTAGAGCTACTCCCCATTCTACTTCCCCTTCTTCCAAACCTCTATGGTTGGGATTTCTGGAGGTAAGTCCATGAATTATGGATTGGAAAGAAAATTGAATTCCTTTCTTGACTCTGTTTCTCTCTGTCTGTCAGCTTTGAACATGTATTTTCTCCTCTCTGGGCCTCTGTTTCCATATACATATATATATATATATATATATATATATATATATATATATATATATATATTTATATATATATATATATATGTAGTGCAAAAATGACCTAGAGCAGGTGTTCCCAGTCCTTTCCAGTCCTTTAGTAAACTTTCTTATATCTCCTATTCTGATGATCTGATAATGATGTTTGTCCTTCGTTCTCGAAGATCTCGACATCAGGGAGATGATGCCATGACATGCACATGAATTGGATTTGAGTGAGGGAATGCTGTACTAAGTCACCAGCCTCACTTTCTCCTCCAGAGCCATCTGGGTCCAGTGACCAGATATGAATCAGGATGACTGGAGATGGCCCAGGATGTGAGGCAGTCAGGATTAAGTGACTTGCCCAAGGTCACACAGCTAGAAAGTGTGAGTGTCTGAGGCTGAATTCCAACTCCCATCCTCCTGACTCCAAAACCAATGCTCTATCCATTGTGCCACCTATAGAATTTCCCATGCATATGGAAAAAATAAACTAATTTTGTCAGAATAAGGATTATTAACCAAATGTTCCTCATGTCCCCTAGACAAGCTTCTCATACCTGTTGAGGGTACGCTTACCCCAGGTTGGTAACTCTATGAAACAGATGGGTTCAAAAGTTTCCTTCTGACTTTTAGCAGTCTATACTTCAAGGTCTCTTCCAGCTCTGACATTCTGAGGTCTCCTCTTAACTCTAAATTTTTAAAATTGTTATAATCCCTTGATTCCTTACAGTGTGATAGGCTTATATTTTTTCCCAGGCCAAAAACAATTAAAACTGATACAGAATATCTTGACCCTCTATTCTTTTTCCTTCTTATTTAATTATGCATGCACAATTACACAAAAATAGTCCCTAGAATTATTCACTTTAAGCAGCAGTCCAGTGGCTTCAATTAAGTGTTCATTTTCATTTCTTTCGCCAAGACCATGTCTTATAATATTGTTTTCACACTAGAATGTTGCAATGCTTGTTTTCATAATCTTGGCCCAGGAAAACCCCTGGACAGGAGGATATTAATGTCTGAAAGCTTTTTTGCTAAGAATTACAAATGGGAATATCAGTTCCCAAGATTCATTTTTATGGCTTTGGAGAAAATTAATTCTTCAAAAAACAGATAGATTTCTCCAGAGATAAAATTGACTTAATCTAGTGGCAATGAAAGAACACAAATCACAATTGAGATTCCTAGATTCTAGGCCTAATGAAGTGGGACCTTGAACAAGTCAATTTCCCTCTTGCAGTCTCAGTTTCTTTCTCTGTAGTAGGAGTGGTGAGGACCAGATAATCTCAGACATTCTATATTTTATATTCTAAGGTCTCTTCCAACTTTGACTTTTTTTGTTAAAGTCTTTTTCGACTTTTGACATTGTATGCTCAAAGGTTCTTCCCAGCTATGATATTCTATTTACCAGAAATATAAACTCCAGGCTTATACAGACAAGATGAGTATTGGGAGGCTGTCCTACTAAACATACTTCTTTACCCTTAACCCCAGATTTCCCTAGAACCTCAGAGATTTGAGCTTGTCTAGATCTCTGTAAATGTGGATGAAAGGGTTCCAGGTAATGTGTAATGACTCTCTTAAACTAACACTAACAGGCACAGAACAGCTTTCTCAAAGAAAGAATGCAGAAAAATAGAAAGGATTCCCAGGAATCTGTATCCATCAAGATACTTTTTGTTCCTCCAGTCAGTCTCACTTTCCACCTCAGGGACATATACAAATCTGAAGTCCTCTTGCACTCCTCTAAGGGTTGGAACTTCTTTAGGAAGGGGAAACAAACTTACAGGTGATAGAGACATCTCCTCACATTCATATGAGTCCCATTTAAAAAAATAAAAACAAAACCTTTCATGTATTAAGATCTTAACAAATGTGAGCTTTTCAATATGTAAAGAGCAGAAAAAGAGGATTATATATGAGCCTGTAAATTTTCTATTATATGCAGTTTTGAAAGTGCATATTAAAATTAATATGATTATAACAAAATATTCCTTTCTGAACTTGCTTCTAATTTCTTCTGTGTTTTTTACAAATGTTTCTGTGAGGCTCTTTTTTTCTTTTTCTTTGATATTACTAATACTAGAATGATAATCAGCAATTATATAGTGCTTATTATATCCCAGGCATTTTACACTATGGAAAAGAACCACTTTTTTTTAAGCAACCCTATGTTAATTTTCCAGAGAGGTGCTATTATTACCCCTATTTTATGGATGAAGAAATTGAGGTAAACAGAGATTAAGTGACTTATTCAGGGTCACACAACTAGTAAGTGACAGAGGCTAGATTTGAGCTCAGTCTTCCTGACTCCAGGCTAGTTACTTTATCTGCTGTTTTTTACTTCTCTCCTCATTAATTCTTCCTATTCAACTCCTCACTCCCCCAAAATAAAAGTTTTCCCATTCAAGAAATAAGTATAATCAAGCAAAAGCAAGCCATTCATTGGCCATGTCTGGAAATGAATATCTTTGTCTGCACATACACTCTATCACTTGTCTTCCAAGAAGTGAGAAGTATGCTTTATCAGTGGTCTTCTGGGGGCCTAGTTGATTATTGCAGTGATCAGCCTTCTTAATTCATTTGGAGGTACTCCCCCCCATCCCTTTTAGTCCTTGCATTAACAGTTTGGGTTCTACTCACTTCATTCTGTTGGTATCTGTCTTCCCAGATTTTTATAAATCCATTCCTTTTATCATTTCTCCTGGTATAATAATATTCCATTATGTTCATGTGTCATAATTTGTTCATCTGATCTCCAATTAAGAGGCACCATGAGACCTACTTCTCTCTGATGCACCTATGTGAACCTACAGTCTTATAGTCCTAATCTAAGGATTAGTTAAAAATTGGATTTTCCTCCTGGGAAGGGAAATAAACATAAAGCTGCTAAAAAGTACCCCTCTTCTATCCCATCAGAAGAATTCAGTCTAGTAGCCAACTGCCAAGTCTAGGGTTTTCTCCTCAGCATCATGTCTCAGTCCTTTGCTGTCCCTCTAGCTCACATGCTTGATTCTTGGGATGTAACTCTTACCAGTCCTCTGCAGCTTGAGAATGCCAACAACAAGGTCACAGGTCTGCCTCTCCACATATGTTATCTCTAGGGATGGGCTAGGATGGCTTCTTGGAGGGGAGTTTTGCAAAAGGGCAACCTATTCTTCTTTACCCTCACCCCCACCTCTCAAGTCTGATCTCTGATCTTTGATCCATATCTCCCTCCTGATCCTTGACTCCTTTTTTTCACCCAAGCACAAAGAAGTAGTTCTAATTCATCATTATATATTTATTAATAGTTAACTATGTAAACAGAAGAAGAAGCTCTGCTAAGTATGGGGCATAAAACAAAAAAACATAATTCCTGTACTCAAGGAGCTTATAGTCTAATGGGGGAAATAAATTATAAGTAATTACTTCTAAGCATTGTAGATGAAAGAAAGGCAAAAAAATGCCCTGCTCCCAAGAAACTTATATTCTACTAAGGGTTAAAACATACAAATAAATCAGCACATACATAATATACACAGAGTAAATGAAAGGTTACCTTAGGGGAGAGCTCTCAAGTGGCTGGGGACACTGGAAAAGGAACCTCTACACAAAATACAGATATTTGAACTGAATCTTGAAGTCAACAAAACTAAGATATGGAGGTGAGGGAGAGCATTCCTGTCCTGGGGGACAGGTAGTATTATGTGTTTGAGGGACAGCAAGTAGACCAGCATGGTGGAATCATAGAATGCATGGAGTGGAATAGAATATAAGAAGGCTAGAAAAAGGAAGGGACTAAGTTGAAAAACAGATTGAATTCTGAAAGATTTTATATTTCATTCTTGGAAGTAGTAGGGAGACACTTGAGCTCACTGAGCTATCATAGGTCATATAGATGTTTTATGCTTTAGGAAAATCACTTTGGCAGCAATTTGAGAATGGGTATCCAGCATTTTATTTCCTTTTGGGCTGCATGGCCCAACAAAAACTGGTCAAGAGTTTCATATAGAATTTAATATTTATTTGTGACTACCATGTAACCTATATTGCCAATAGGTAAAATATAATAATGTCACATGAATGGGCTTTAAGAGCCACATGTGGCCTGACAACCATGGATTGGACACACCTGGGCAGAGAGATGAGAGACTTGAGGCAGGAAGATGAATTAGAATTCTGTTTCAGTAGTCCAGTAAACATGTGATGATGGCCTGTGGAGAGGAGCAGATCTATATGAGGGATACTGTGAAGGCAGAAATGACAGGATTTGGCAATTGATTGTTTATGTGAGAATGAGAGAAAGTAAACACAAGGGTGCTGCAAAGGTTGTGTATGTGGGTGACTAGGTGGATGGGGTTTCTTAATAAGAGGGAAGTTTTTAAGACAGGAGGTTGTGCAGAAAGATAATCCACCATAACCTGAATGAATGAAATCATCTCCAAAGCTGAAGCTTGATCACTCTATGGGGATGTTGGACCACCAAGGAATTGTAGCCAGACTCCTTTGCATAAAATCTAAGTTCCAGAACATGGTCATTCTGATGAAAGTGATGGGAAAGATTCAGTATGATTTGATGGGTAGAACGCTGAATTTGAAGTCAGGAAAATGTGGGTTTCAATTTCAACTCTGACAATTCCTAGTTGTCTGATCAAGGGCAAATCACTTAAACTTCTTCAGGCACAATTTTCTTATCTGTAAAATGGAGACCTGGAGCATCTATTTCATGGGGTTTCTATAAAAAAAATGAACAGATATTTTAAAAAACTCATTAACATGATGCCAGATAAGATTATTTTATTCCTAAAATGCAGGTCTGACCCTGTCACCTCTCCTCCTCTTCCTCTATCTGCTTTAGAAGTCTCAACTGGGCTCTATTCCTCTAGAATAAAATACATACTCTTTTGTCTGGCATTTAAAAACACTGTTTTCATTTCACATTGCTTCCTCTCACATCCCCTATGCTACAGCCAAACTGACCTATCAGTCCTTTGTGACTTTACACAGGCTCTCCTTGTAACTTCCTAGTTTCGCCTCAGATGCCTCCTCCTTCATGAAGCCTTTCCTGATTCAATCCTCCCCCACCCCATGCAATTTCCTATCAATGTAAATTTTTAAAATATGTTTTTTTACTTATCTGTACATATTACTTCCCTTCTTCTCCTCCCCTCCCATTCCCCCAAATATAAGCTACCCAAGGGCAAGGATCTGTTTTATTTTTCTTCTTTGTAGAATACTACTTTGGTGGGTATAGTAGGTACTAAATGAATGCTTCTTGTCATTGGTCAAAGGAAGTACCTATTTAGGGAGCATAACTTCATCAAGTTGATCAGGTTCTTCAATTCAACCTTCTGCATGAATTCTACAATCAAAGATTACTTCCAGGTCTGAGGGGGTGGGGGTCAAGGAAAGGGAATAAACATTTATATAGAGGCTACTATATGCTCTTTTTTTTTAATAACTATTATCTCATTTAATCCTCAAAACAACTTTGGAGGAAGAGGGTGTTTTACAGATGAGGATATTAAAGCAAAGGGAGGTTAAATGAGTTGCCTAGGATCACATAGCTATTAAGTGACTGAGGCATTATTTGAACTCAGATTTTCTTGATTGCAGGTCCAGTGCTCTGCTTACTATGCCACCAGCTACCTCAAAGCAGTCTATCGTCTCTATTCTAAGGCCCCTTCCAGCTCCAATAATTGATAGTTCTATGCTTTGTTAGGAAGGTAAATATGCACTATTTGTTCTGTTTTGACAGATTTTCATTTTGTTGTAGCCAACTCAGAAGAAAACAAGCATAAACATTACTTAAAAATAGAAGGCAAATTGTTATGTTTTTTTTAATAAAAAAATATGTAAACGATCAGGAGGAGAGTTCTCAACAGAATGTGTTTATGGGTTTTGCATCGTGCCAAAACCAAAGCACTTTCACAAACAGTTTTAAATAGTTAGGAACCTTAAATACAGTTACATTCACTCATCACTAGCAGACAGTTGGATGGTCTGAGAATTTAAGTCAATATTTGAGAGGGAGTGAAAAAAGTCCAATTTTGAATAAAGGAAGAGGTAGTTCAGCAGAAAAAACTCCATTTTGAAGCTTCTCCCCTCCCATCACTCTCCCTTTAAGATTTCATTGTGGGGCAGCTAGGTGGTGCAGTGGATAGAGCACTGGCCTTGGATTCAGGAGGATGGGAGTTTGAATCTGGCCTTATACCCTTGGCACTCACTAGCTGTATGACCTTAGGCAAGTCCCTTAACTCTGATTGTCTTGCATCCAGGGCCACCTCCAGTCATCCTGATTCAGATCTAGCCACTGGACCCAGATGGCCCTGGAGGAGAAAGTGAGGCTGGTGACCTAGTACAGCATTCCTGTCACTCGAATCCAATTCACGTGCCTGTCATAGCATCACCTACTTGATGTTGTGGTCATCTTCAGAAACGAAGGACAAACATTATTAATATAAGATTTCATTGTATTTTTCCTTTGGCCAAGGTTTTATGGCCTTTCATAATCATTTTTATCTTCTAGGAGAAGATAAATAATGATTGATATTAATGCATTGCAGACTAGTTCTGTACGAGACATCACAAAAATTCCCCCATGCACAGACAAGCCATTCTCAAGAGTTTCTCTAACTGCCTACCACTCAGTCATTGGTAAATCTCCTGTCTAAATGAGGCCCTAATCAAAGTAATTATACTAATAATTGCTAATATTAATATTGTTATATGATTTGCAAAGGGATTTTCAGATTATGTTATTTGATTTTCAGTACAAGTTTATGATATTGTGCTATTATCATGCCCCTTCATCCCGTACCTCTATTTTACAGATGAGGAAACATAGGCTAAGAGATATTTTAAGTTACTTGCTCAGGGTTACACAGCCAGTAAATTTGTAAGGTAAAATTTGTGCTCAGAATTCATAATTCCAAGGTCAGCTGCCTCAGTAGCACATGCTAAAATGGATTACAGTGGATGCTCCAATCTTTAAGTGAGGATCTACTTATAGCCTTATTGGATAGTTTTCTAAGCTATGCCTCCCTGCCTTCTTCCTCTTCCTAGCCTAACCCCACCTTGTAATCAGCTATGCCCCTCAGTTCATGCTTTGTAGGATGACTATAGGAAAGGAGTTGTGGACTGAAGCAGCATCTGTCACCAGTCAGTCACTTAACCACCAGACCCATGAGAGAAATGGTTATTAATAGTCAATGATTTGGGGAGATTAAGATTTCCCTCTTTTCTTCTTAAATTTTCATTTCAAGACCTCAGTCTCTGAAAGATGACCTTAACCTTCTCCTTCATCCAGACCCCATCTAGGTGGGGTAGCTATGGTGTTCTACTTAGGTTTGGGTGGGATAAATTCTTTGAATAGATTGCCCAAACCTGGGATTAACATAAGAAGTAAATGACATAATCAAAGTTCAGGTCCAATAATATTCTCTCATTAATTATTAATCAATTAGAATTGATTGACACCCTGGAGAACACCTATTTTTCAAAGGGCATAAATATACTGTGAGCTGTCTTGGTCTAAGAGAAATGGCCAAATGACCATCCCTTTACTAAAATTCTGGTTTTATTAATAAAATGATTAAATTACCCAGAAATGATATCTGTTGAACCTTTTTAAATACCACACCCATCTATATATACACAAATACTATTATTCTAGGTTCCAGAGGAGTGAGATATTCTCTTCTTTGTAAAAGACTTATAGGATCTCACTGTAGGTTTAAACTTTCCCTTACTTTCCCATTGGTTCCTATATAAATTTGCTGGTTCCCCTGCCTAGAGGAGGGAAGCATCATGGGATGTAGTAAATTGACCTTGGACTGACCAAATTTCTTTCTTCTCTCTTTCTCTCTTTCTGTTTCTTTGATTCTTTATCTTTACTGAATGCTACATGACACAAAATTGCAGAAGTTCGAAGTGCAGACTAAACTAGAGCTGGCATAAGGTCCTCACATGGTAGGAAACAAGTCACACCAGTGTCCAGTACCTATGGTAGCCTTATTCATTACTTCTCTTTCTCATATCTTTTAACCTCTTCCCACTTAATGGTTCCTCTCCTATTGCCTTAACACATTTCCATGTCTCCCGCATCCCTAAAACATTTCCACCATACCTACTATCTCCTCAAACTATTCTTTCATATCTCCTCTTCCTTTCTCAACTACATTTCTAGTGGGGGGGAAAGGGGAGAGAGAAACTGTTAACATTAACTATCTCTGCTCTCCTTTCCC
Source organism: Macrotis lagotis (assembly GCF_037893015.1). NCBI lineage: Eukaryota > Metazoa > Chordata > Mammalia > Peramelemorphia > Peramelidae > Macrotis > Macrotis lagotis. The sequence continues at coordinate 250,523,225 of NC_133658.1, read as the reverse complement.
TCATTTTTCAGTCCTTTGTTCTCTGGCTGCTGCTATTGCTTCAAAATTCCCAATATTCTTTTAATGGATAGGTCTAATGGTCTTTTTCAGTTCTCATTCTTCTTGAACTGTTAAATTTAATACTGATGAACACCTTCTAGATGTCTTCTCTCTGGGCTTTTGTGACACTCTTCTTTCCTGATTATTCTCTTGTCTCTCCTTCCCAGTTTGTGCCCCCAAACTGTGGGTCTGTTCTGAGGCTCTGTCCTAGGCTTCCTATTCTCCCTCTTCTTTCTTTGTTCTTAACCTCCACTCCCATGCCTTTGATCATCATATCTATGTCTATGAATATCAAATATGTTCTTCCAGCCCCAGTCTTTTCTCTGATTTCAGTCCCATGTTACCAGCTGCCTATTAGTCATTTCAAACTGGTTGTTCTGAAGAGCGCTCTCCTCTTTTAGCCTTCATTTCTTTTAAAGGCACAACCATTCTTCAATTCTCCCAGGTTTGAAAACTTGGTATTACCCTGACTCCTTCTCCACCCTCCCTCACCCCACATAACCAATCATTGGTTGTCAAACTTTGCCATTTCTCCTTCCATATATTTGTCCCATTCCAAATTCTTCTCTTCCCTCACATAGCTACCACCTTCATTCAGGCTTTCCTCATCTTTCACCTAGATTATTACAGTTGCTCCCTGCCTTAAGTCTCTCTTCTCTCACAGTAGTCCTCCACACTACTGCTTAAGGGCACATCCAACCATGTCATGCTGCCCTCCCCCCCTCCCACTTTGTATACTCTAGTGGCTTCCCCTTGTTTCTAGAATCAAATAGAAATCCTATTTCATTTATAAAACTCTTCATAAACTTAGCCTATATTTCCAGCCTCACTGGACACCAGCCCCCTTTATGTACTCTAATTCAGTCTGACTGGCCTTTTCTCTTGTCCTCTCACACAAAGCCCTCTGTCCTCATGCCTAGAATACGTTTCATTATCATCTTGGTGTTATAGAATCCCTCTCTTCCTTTAAGACAGGCGTGGGGAAACTTTTTTCTGCTAGAAGCCATTTGGATATTTATAACATCCTTCCCAGGCCATACAAAATTATCAATTTAAAAATTAACTTGTTCTTTTTTAATAACTAATTAATTTAATTTAATTTACCCCTAATAAGCTCCTAGAGTTATTGAATTTCATGTACCGCTATGTTAATACCAAACCAAAATAAGATCTGAGGATGGATGTTCTCCACCCCTGCTTTAAGACTATGCTCAAGGACTATTGTATACATACTGAATTTATCTATATCTATCTATATAAAATATATGAATTGAATAGATAGTCTTTCCTGATCCCCTTATTTCCTTCTATCTCTCTCAAACTGCAAAAGTTGTATTTACTTTGTTTTTCTTTAATATTTATTTGCTAAATATTTTATATGTGTATATATGTATGTGTGTGTAAATGTACATACCCACACCATATGTGTCTGCATGTGTGTTTATGTACCTTTGTTTTCTCGTCTCTTAGAATGTATATACACTCCTTGCAGTTAGGAATTATTTCATTCATTGTAATTGTATCTCCATTGTTTAGTACAGCCTCTGGCATATAGAGATCATTTAATAAATACTTGTTAGTTGGTTGATTGATTATGCAGCCCAGGGAGCCTCACTAAGCCATAGCCTCAGACATGTGAGATAGCACCCCGACAATGAGTCTCCTAGGTAGCATCAGTTTGAGCCATAGCAGAAGAGAAGATCAGATCTGTGTCTGGGCAGCCTGTGGCACAGTCAGTGCCATAAGGAGAGACAGGACTAGGACCCTGGAAAAACCACACCTGGAGTCTTTCCAGAAGATTATAACAGCATATTTGACAACATTTGATTGGGGCCTGTTATAGGTATTGCAAGAGACAGGGATAACTCTGAGTTTAGAACTATGCAAGGAAAAGAAGATAAAGACTCTAATCCAGAATTTAGGTCAGCCATCAGGAGACTGAGGCAAAATTAAGAATTCTTTTAAAAGAAGTGGCATTAGGGCAGCTAGGTGGTGCAGTGGATAGAGCACCAGTCCTGGAGTCAGGAGTACCTGAGTTCAAATCCGACCTCAGACACTTAATAATTACCTAGTTGTGTGGCCTTGGGGAAACCACTTAACCCCATTTACCTTGCAAAAAAAAAACAACAAACCTAAAACAAAAAGAAGTGGCATTATCTTAGTTGCTATAACTAAGACTAAGCAGGACTTGCCCTACCATCTAAGAGTATGGCAGCATATGGAGAATGAAATTGAGGTTAGAAATTGGTGATAATATAAGAAAATGCCACATATAATGAAAAAAAAATACCATGAACTAAGAGAAACAAATAAAGGCAAGCCTAGAAATAGAGAGTAATTCCAAACAAGTTTAAACAGAGCTTCAGAGAAAAGAATTACATTGTCTCAAGTATGACATCTTTATAAGACTACCTAAAAGAAATGAAGCAAGTGATACAAAAGGTAATATTGAATAAATTGAGGGATAATAAAGAAAGGAGAAAGAGAATTAAAAGCCTTTAGAACAAAAGAGGACAAACCTTATTTTATAACATTCTCTGTAAATTAGAATGGGCCAAACAAAAAGGAATGACTCCTTAGGTCAACAAAAAATATTTTAGAAAGCCATAAAATTAAAAAATTTGAAGAATATATATAACATAGAATAAATGCCATTATTTACAGATTCCATACTTGCAAATTCACCTACCTGCTGAAATTTATTTGTAATTCCAAACCAGTGCTCACAGTGTGTTCATGGTCATTCATGGACATGCTCAAAACCACAAAAATCTGAGTTGCCCAATGGGCATATTCCTAACTGCCATAGAACAGGGTGACTCACTGCCTTCTTATTTATCTCATACTTTAAAGAAATGGCCGATTTGTGATCTATTTGGTGTCACATTTCCCCACAGTTGTATGCTTTCTGTTGCTGATTTCGCTTTTAAAATGGTCCCTAACTATAGTACTAAAGTGCTGTCTGTTTCTAAAGTCAGAAGGTTGTCATGTTCCCTATGGAGAAAATAAATGTTTGAGATAAGCTTCATTCAGACATGAGTTATAGTGCAGTTAGCCATGAGTTCAAAGCTAATGAATCAGCAATATGATACATCCAAAAAAGGAAAAGGAAATTAGTGGATCTGTCCCACCAGTCCAGAAAGTGCATAAGTAAATGTGACCAGAGACTAGCAAGAACCTAACCCCATTTCCCTCGCTGGGAGAAAGGATTCATTATTTGCTAATTCCGTGTTCATGGCAACTTTATTGAACAAATGATGAGAATAAATTGTATGTACTAGAAAAAATAACAGGACAGGGAGAAGAAATGTAAAACCTATTTAAACCACTTAGAAATCATAACCTTTCCTTTCTCTCCAAAACTTGGATGCTGTATTGTAACAAAAAATAAAACAAAATTGCCAAAAGGTATTAGAATTAGAAGACAAATTGGAAAGAAATCATTGGTTACCTTCTAAAAGAAACCTCAAGATGAAAACTCCCAGAAATGTCTTAGCAAAATTCCAGAGTTTCTAGACCAAAGAAGAAATATAACAAGTACTAGAAGAGAGTTCAAGTAATAATCCCACAATATTTGGCAGTTAGCATTATAAAAACGAGGAAATCTTACAATATTCTCAAAGGGAAAAGATAAAGGCTTACCACCAAGAATAACTTATTGTGTAAAATTGAATATAATCCTGCAGGGGAAAAATGGAATTCAAACAGAATAGAGAACTTTCAAACATTCCTGATGAAAAGCCCAGAACTAAGAAGAAGCTTTGAAATGCAAGAATGGGAGTCAAGAGGAAATTAAAAAGGTAAATATATTTGAGCATTTGGAGACTGCTATAGCAGGGTTAGCAAACTATGACCCACAGAACAAATCCAGCTGTTGCCTTATTTTGAATGGCCAGTGAGAATTTACAAATATAAATACACACAAACAAACAAAAAAACCCACAAACTATTCTTAGCTTAGTGAGCCATTAAAAAAAATATATATTTGGTTCCTTGACTGTAGTTTGCCAACCTCTGAGTTTTACAGTGATGAAGAGCTTATATTCTGATAGAGATTCTGATAAAAGGAAAACAAAGGTTCTACTCTGAGAGAGAAAGAGACAGACAGACAGAAACACACACACACACACACACACACACACACACACACAAACTCTGAGGAAGTTATATAAGACAAACAGTGGGACTAAAAATGGTTTTGTTCCAATTTAAAGAGGAGGAAGGAAGGAATGGGGAATATATAAGGGAAGAAAAGGCAAGGCTAGAATCTTGCTGTTTCACATAATGGAAGTACTCAAGTTGAAGAATAAATGCAACCAACTCCTCAAAGACCATTTTCAAGAACATCTCCTCATTGCTGGAGTCAATGATTCATGCCTGTATGAAGAGCAAAGTTTGGCAAAAACTTGGGAGAAGAGAAACCTTAGGTTTCTGACTATCAGTTCAAGAAAGAAGACAGTTCTAGACTCACTTCAATTCCCTTGATTGAACTCAACCAAAAAAGAGAAAGAAAGAGAGAAAGAGAATCCCAGATTTCACCTAAGAAAAATTCCCTTAAGTCTCCAGTATATTAAATTGAGGATAGAAAGAGACATGATCAAGGTGGTGGTGCTTCAAAAAGTCAGTTTCTTAACAAAGTCTTTCTCTCCCTTGGGGGACTTGAAAAGAGCCTATATAACTGTGTCTTCTCTCTTGAACCAGAAGGCTAGAAGCTCAGTATTTTTCTTCTAAGTTCTAAATTCTGCCCCTCAGGAACTTACAAAGCATTGAATAATTAATCTCCACAAATGAGAGTCCCATGTAAAATGGCTTTGAGGCTCTGGTTACATATATAAACATGTAAGAAGAGATGAAAAGATCAGGCATCACATGAATCTCACTCATCTGAACCGGGGATTGAACACAATTTTGTGGAGAAATATTTAAATTTAATAGGGAAATATGTTGGGAGGGAGGGAGAGAGAGAGAGAGAGAGAGAGAGAGAGAGAGAGAGAGAGAGAGAGAGAGAGAGAGAGGAGAAAGAGTTTTGGGAGGGGGTAGGATTGGTAAGGGATTAGTTATAAGCAAAACAAACTACAAAGTCAAAGGATGAAGCATGAAAGGGTGACTAAAAGGAAAGAAAGATTAAGATCTATAAGGTGGGGTGCACCAAGGGGAATAAAAAAGGGTTAATAGAATAGAAATGGATTACTTCAATTGTAGTTTGCTAGTGTTAGGTGCACTCCTCTTTTATCATCTTTTTTGGTAAAGATATGGGAGTAAAAGAGCAAAAAGTACAAGAGGATATTATAGAGAGAAATACCCAAATAATAATCATAGCTATGAAGTGAATGAGATGAATTCACTCATAAGATGGAAAAGGGTAGCAGAATATATTAGAAAATAGAATCTAAGAATATGGTACAGTGGATAGAGTGCTAGACTTGTATTCAGATCCCAGATATTTACTAACTATATGACTAGGTGAGTTGCTCAATCTTTGTTTTCTTCAGTTTCCTCATCTGTAAAACAAAGATAATGTTTACAGCTACCTCCCTGGATTAATATGAGGATTAAAGTGAGATAATATTTGCAAAGTGATTTGCAAACCTCAGAGTATTCACCAGCTATCAATATTATTACATACTGCTTATAAATAAAAATTAACAATTAAAACAATGATTCACATAGAATCAAAATAAGGTACTGGAACAAAATCTCTTTAAGATGAACTTAAAAAAGCAGGATAGCAATCATGATCCTAGGAAAAGTGACAATAAAAAGAGATACGACTAAAAGATAAACAGGAAAACTACATTATACTCAAGGGAACCATAAATGATGAGCCAATATAATACCCAATACATTTATACTGAATAGAATAGTATCTAAATTCTTAAAGGAAAAGTTAGTCAAATTGCAGGGAGAATAGTAAAACTATAATATTGAGTGACATCAATGTACAGGTTTCAGACCTAAACAAATTTAACAAAAAGATAAACAAGAAAAAATAGAATTTTAGAAAAGTAAGCTATGCTGGATTTCTGATGACTATTGAACAGAAAAGAAAGGAATAAATATATTTCTTACCGGTGCATGGCACCTTCAGAAAAATTTACCATGAACTAGAAAATAAAAACCTCACTATCAAATAGGAAAAGCAACAAAATCAAATATATCATGTATTATCCATAAGCAACATGCCAAAACTTTTAAGATGCAGCTAAAACAGTCCTAAGGGGAAAATTCATGTTTCTAAACACTTTCAGCATGGAATGTTATTAAGAAATATTCATTCACATAGGGGGTTGCAATAGATTATTTGTGAAATTCTTTTTAACTTTGAGAATTTTAGTAATTTAGAAATTTTTAGATCTTAGAATTTAAATAATTATGGAGTCTCAAAGCCTCAAAGGATTGATGGTAACCTGACTGAGAGAAGAATATAATGTCCTTGAGGGCAGGGACTAGATCATTTTTGTTTTTCTATAGCCATAGCATAATTTTTGGCAATAGTAAGCAATTGATAAATGTCTGTCTGACTGATACACATTTGAATTGAACTAAACTGCCAATTTATTGATGAGGAAAGTGAGGTCCTCAGAAAGGAAGTAACTTGAATAATGTGCATAGGGAATTAGTGAGAATCAGATCTCCTGATTCCCAGGTCATACCTACTCCATATTTCCCGGGAGAAATCTTCCAGTATGAACTTTTCAGTTGTTCTCAGGTTACCATTTTATTGGACATACTGCTTTCATGTGCATGTCTAAAAGGAAGGTGAAATTTCCCCTCTCTTTTAAATTGGCCTCTTAAGCGCTTAAAGACCCATGGCAGCGTCTGGTTTCTTTCAAGTTGCATAGTGTTTGAATGATCCCAAAGAAATGCTGTTGGGAGCTCTGATTTGTGTTCTAGGCTAATGTTTCATTTTTCTTTCATCAGCCCCAAACTTATAAAGTTGAGAGCAGAAATGCCAAACACAATGCCCGTTCATTTAAAAGGATTTGCTAGTTACCCTGGCTATTCATTACCAGAGTCCCACTGATTCCCAGAAGAAGCGACCTGTGGAGTTTCACTCATAAAGAATGGTTAGTGTGCTTAAAATTCTTGCTGATTTAAAGGCTATTTCAAAGAAACCACTGGGTGATTTACTGCAATTTTTCTTTTTCATTCATCATTTTGAGTTGGGCTTAATAAAACATTCCCCCTTCACCCCTCCTTCAACCAGAGCAACTAGGAGCTGATCCAAATTATTTCTGAACTGTAAAACAAAGAAGTAAATTTACACTTTTGGAGGGTAAGAATGCTCCAAGATATTCATCCAGCCTGGTCTAGGAAAGGACTTAAAGTTCAATACTAGCTTTGTTATCTTATTACTTATATGTCCTAATGGTCACTTGAGCTCTCCCCATCTCCATTTCTCCATATGTAAAAACAAGAAGTTCAGAAAATCTCTTCTAGCACTAAATCCTATTCTTCTAGGGAGAGTCCTAGATAAGGAGCCAAGAGACCCCAATTCTAGTTCTATTTCTGCTACCATCCAGCTGTGATCTCAAACACATAAAATTCCTGCTCTTGGCCTCAATTTCTCACTCTATAGTGAGGGAATTGAACTAGATATTCTTTAAGCCTGCCTCTAAGTCTGATGGCTGATGTTTCATATTCTAAGGTTCCTTCAGGCTCCCACACTCTGCCTCTAAGTTCCCTTTTGAGCATACCACTCAGCTTTGACATCTTTTGTTTTATGTCCAAAGGGCCTGCCTAGCTCTGAATTCAATACTAAGTGTGTGATAGCCTAATTAAAGGCAATTGACACTTGGAGAAACTCTTTTTCTTTTACCAAAATATGTTTAAGATTTTCTAAAGACAAACATTTCTCTCTCCTTCCTAATGTTTTTATTCAGCTTTTTGAAAACACTATTTCTGGGGCGGCTAGGTGGCGTAGTGGATAAAGCACCAGCCCTGGAGTCAGGAGTACCTGGGTTCAAATCCAGTCTCAGACACTTAATAATTACCTAGCTGTGTAGCCTTGGGCAAGCCACTTAACCCCATTTGCCTTGCAAAAACCTAAAAACAAAAAAAAACACTATTTCTTCCCTTGAAGTTTTCAATATGGTGGAGGTGAAGTGATATTGAAGACAACTTTCAGTATAAGTTAATTATAGGAGGTAACAGATCTGACCAGGGCAAAGATCTGTTAAGGTACAGAATTGTCAGAAGTTGTAAAGGGGAAGGAATATTATCAGTACCACCAGTACTAGCACCAGCACTAGCACTACCATACCACCACCACCACACCACCTCCACCATTTTTCCACTACCATAGTACCATCACTACACCTCTTCTACCACTACCACCACCACCACCACCACCACCACCACCACCACCATCTTTCCATTACCACAATACCATCACTACACCTCTTCTACCATCACCACCTCCACCATCACCACTGCCCCCACCACTACCACTACCACCACCATCACCACACCACCTCCACTACCTTTCTACCACCACAATACCATCACCACACCTCTTCTACCACATCACCACCCCCACTACCAAGACTACTACTGTCACTGCTGCTTTGTCTGCTGCTGTTATCACATTCTAACATCTTTATACTTGTGCTAGGCACCATGTTAAACACTTTACAATTATATATTATCTCATTTTTATCCTCAAAACAATACTGGGAGGCAGGTACTGTTTATGCTAATTTTACAATTGAGGAAATGGAGACAACAGGTTAAGTGGCTTCCTCAGAGTAACCATAGCTAGGAACTATCTGAAGGCAGATTTTAATTCAGGACTTCCGGATCCCAGCTCTCTATCCACCACATCAGCTAGTGGCCTCCTAACTAAAACTCAGATCTCAGCCCACCTAGGATCAGTGATGTGATGTTTTGGCATTCTGAAGCAATAGCATTCTGTTTCTGTTATCCCCTATTATCTTGGATCTTCTTGTACTGATTAGTGCTGAGGAAGAGTTCCTATATCCATTGTTCACTAGGGAGGTGAATTGCCAATCAGCATTAGGTTAACTGGTAACCATATTAAAATTAAATTTTTTTAAATGATGAAAACTATCTCTAGTTGGTCCTCAATGGATTGACAGCTCACCCAAAGACATGGTTAGAAAGGGGGAAAAGTATATAAGAGATTTCTTTTCCTGTTCTCTTTGAATGTGCCCATAACTAAAGGTTACATTTGTTCTCCTTAGTCCCTGAGAGCCAGGGTAGAAAATATTGGGTGGAAACTTCAAAGAAAAATATTTCATTTTGATATAAAGGGGAAAATGTGCTAATTGAAGAGATGAGACTTCATGCATTGAAAGTCTTTGGGGAGAGATTTGTGGACCTTGACATTCTCTTGTTGAGGATGTTGTATAAACAGGGTTCCTGTTACAGTGCAAGTTGGACTAGATTCCCTCTGAGATCCCTTCCACCTTTGAGATTCTGTGATTTTAGGAAAGACAAGAAGGGGATAGTATTCTTTTGAGTACAAAACTGCTATGAAAAATCTGCATTTATTCACTCAACAAATATTTTTTAATTGTTTCCTTTAGGCAAGGTCATATTCTAAGCACTGCTTTTTAATTTTGACTCTTAAATTTACTAGCTATGTGACCAGAATCAAATCACTTTCCCTGAGCTTCTTCTTCTGTAAAATGGGCACAAGAAAAATATACTTGTACTGCCTATTATTCAAGATTATTGTGAGAAAAGCATTTTATAAACCAGAAAGCCTCACAGACTCATAAGCCATTATTTTTATCATACAAAGAAGCAGACAGACATGTAACTTGATTTTTGTTCCTGGAGAATAAATGATGCCTTAGACAAGGAATGGGAAATATCCCTGTAAGCCAGGACACTGGTCAGTGGGTACAGAGAGACTCTGGAATCCTTTGAGGTCATTTCTGGGGAAGACCCTGAACAGGGAGGGGAGCAATGGTTCAGGTTGGGAGGAGCACACCTGCAGGATGGTTGCTGGGGAGACTGTTGGGTCTTCTTCTGAAGGAGGACAAGTACTTTCAGCTTTAATTCTAGTGCCTTGGGGCAAAACCCTTCTTTGCCCTCCCTTAATTGTGGCTCTACAAAGAACAAAAAGTCAGTTTTTAATCTGTGTAGAAATCTCCCCATAGGCAACCACATATTTCACCTACATGTAAAGCTGGCGCTTTTAAGTAATTTTCTTATTTGCTGATAGTGAATAAATGATTCTAAAGGAATTACTGGCACCAAAGACTCACTTTTTGATTCAACCCTTTCACAAAAGGGGGGGAAGGGAAGAAGGGTCAAGTAGAGTTTGATTCTGTCAGCAAAAGAAAGGAGAAACCACAATGATCTTTTGTTGGATTGGATTTTTCCTAACATATTATGGGTCAACTAAGATCAGAAGACCATTTTCCATGAACAATAGAAAACCCTCTGATGACTTGCTCCTGATCAGAATAACCCTGCAATTAACAAATGGACAAATAGTCTATTACAGTCTAAGAGGCTGGAAAGAATCTTAAAAATCCTCTAATCCAACCCTTGCCTAAAGCCCAACTCCTTTGTTCCATATTCACAGGAGTACCTTTTACTTTACTTGAACATTTTTTACTTGAATATTTCAAGGACTGGGAACTCATTATCTTCTGATAATGAGGCAGCTAGGTGGTGCAGTAGATAGAGCACCAACCCCTGAGTCAGGAGGGCCTGGGTTCAAATTCAGTCTCAGACATTTGACACATATTAACTGTGTGACCTTGGGCAGGTCACTTAACCCTGATTGCCTCATATCCAGAGCCATCTCCAGTCGTCCTGATTCATATCTGGAGGAAAAAGTGAGTCTGGTGACTTAGCACAGCAATCCCTCACTCAAATCTAATTTATTTGCTTTTTATGATATCATCTCTCTGATGTCATGGTGTTCTTTAAAATAATTATTAAAAAATAACAAAAAAGGAGAAACAACATTTCTTGAAGCAGCTCATTCCATTATTTCATTAATCAATTAAAATGTTAAAAAAAGTCTTCTTATCATCAAGCTAAATTCTGCCTCCTTGTATTCTATTATGCCACCTCTTAGTCCAAGTTATGCCTTTTAGGGCCATTTGAAATCAAAAAGTCAAATAAATATCTATAAAATGCTGCTATATGCAAGCATTATTCTATGCCCAAGATTTCAACTCTCACCCCTTCTCTCCACCCTTTGTTGGAAAAGTAAATACAAAGATAACATTTTTACCTTGCATATCTGAGACAAGACAGAGGACAGTTTCAGAAATGAATATATTAATCTGGGCATGTTCATAGAACTGTTTCTATATATATACATATTTTTAGAAACTGTAATTTGAGTGTTATGGCTTTCGGTGCTGCTGAAATACTAAGATGAAGCATGCCAGTTGCTATCAGAAAGATATCCAAGATAAAATCCTAGAGAATGGATCCTTTGATAAAATAAAAAAAATTCCTTAAGAGTTTCAAACTGCATTGGATTAAAAAAACAAAAAACAAACAACGGGTTGTCTTTTCCTCTAGACAGTTTACAGTCTCCCAAATGATTTACATTTTAACATGCCTTTCATGTTGCAAAATATGCTTACTATTTACCTTCTGCCCACCCCCATCCCAACTGAATTGTCTGTTTTGCATTCTGTAGTTTTAATTTTAAACTTGAAAATGATGAGTTCCATAATGCTGAGTCACAGAAATGGCCCAATTTTCAGTTATGAACAGCATGGCTATGGGGTCTGGGGCTGCTGCTCAGAATAGGGACACTCAGCAGATTCCTTAAAGAGACCCAGAAAATAAACACACCAGTGAAATAAATCTTAACTGTGCCCTAGGGCTTGACCTGACTTTGTGATGTGGGCTTTTCTTGGAGTTGGAAGAAATGCATCTTTCTTTTCATTCATAGGAGCCTAGACCAATGGAAACAAATTGTATTGACAAACCACCAAGAAGGGGCTCTGCAGAATTGGGGGAGATAGGAAAGACTTAGACCTTGGAGAGATCTTAAAGGTCATCTAGTCAACCCCCTCAGTTTACAGGGGGCAGAAAATTAAAGTCCAAGGAGAGTATATGACCTTCAATCCTATATCTCCAACTTCTCAAATGGGATTTCCAATAGACAGCTTCTGCTGTTTTTGTTCAGTCTTTTCAACTGTATCTGGCTCTTGTGACCCCATCTGGGTTTTCTTGGCAAAGATACAGGAATTTGTCATTTCCTCTTTCAACCTATTTTATAGATGAGGAAACTGAGGCAGACAGGGTTAAGTGACTTGTCCAAGATCACATAGATACTAAATATCTGAGTCTGATTTGAGCTCAGAAAGATGAGTTTTCCTGATTCTAGATCCATTGCTCTATCCACTATACCATCTAGAGGCCCTAGCTTAAGCTAACACCACCAGCCCTCTCCTCCCCCCACCTTCCCTATTACTGTGGAGATCAACTCCATCTTCCCAGTCCCATAAATTCACAATCCAGATGTTTTCCTCAACTCACTATCTTCTGTCAATCTGTTATGATTTCACTTTTGCAACATCTAAATAGTTCCTTCTCTCCTCTGACACCACCATTTCTCAGGTTCAAATCCTCATTACCTCATGCCTGCACCATTGCAAAACCATACTGGTGAGTATCTTAGCCCATCCTCCATCCCTCGCCAAAGTGATTTTACTAAAGCTTGGTTCAACCATGTCACTTCCCTACTTAACTTCCAGTGGCTCCCTCACCTGATGATCAAATACAAAATCCTACCTTTCATAACAGTAGTCCTTCATATTTGAAGAAGACCAACCAACCAAGTTAGCAGTGACATGACTTGTATGCTATGTTTATTATAGTGAGGGGTATGTAGTGCAAAGACATCTTCTCATTTGCCTTTTCTAGAACCAGTTTGCCCTATGACCTGATTTGATAGGAAACAGGACTTCTGAGGATGGTCTAGATGCTGAGGGAGTCCTTGGCCTTTCCTCATCCATTATCAGAGGGGTATCTCGGCATTCCAACAACTCTGGGCAAAGCTCCAGTGTTTGATATCTAGTGACAAAGTAGCAACAGATGGTACATCCAAACCTATCTCGGGATGGACTAATCATCAATATGGACTTTCCTTCTCAGATCTTCAACCATCCTCCACCAATAGCCAAAGATTTTGGTTTCTCCAGAAGCTGCTGGGTGGTCATGGGAACAAAGCCCCTGAAATGCTAGTCAGCATTGTTTGTGGTTGGAACTATGATAGTATCTGATGATCTTGGAAAATATTCTGGGCAAATGTTTTCACTCTGAGCCATCTTTATTCCATCTCTAATGGCACAATCTGAATGCCCCCAAGCTATTCCTTTTTTAAGTTTTTTTGTAAGGCAAAGGGGTTAGGTGGCTTGCCCAAGGCCACAAAGTTAAATGTCTGAGGTATGATTTGAACTCAGGTACTCCTAATTCCAGGGCCCTGGCTCTATCCACTGTACCACCTAGATGCCCCTGCCCAGCTATTCCTCTTAATCATTAGTCTTAGTTTTGAAAAGCAACAAAACAGAAGCAGAGTCCTATTCCATTATTCCTAGCTAGGGGATCCAGGTGATTTAGGTCTGCTTTGAACACTAATTTTTTTCAAAGTAAACACTTTCATTCCTATAGGACACTCAGCTAAAATCCAACTGTCTTTTAACTGCAGCAACTTTAACATAAGCAATTAGAGCTGAACTTACCATGACTGTTGGCACCAGATTTGCCATCCAGTGGATCCTCATTGAAGGTTTGAAGGTGTACTCATTCCAATTACAGGGCTTCTTATAACTTACTCCTCAAGGTTGTTCCACACACACAAGATTCTCCATCTTTTGGCTCCAGGCATTTTCTCCAACTGTCTGGTAAAACTGCCTGGAATACTCTTCCTCCTCAACTCAGCCTTTCTGACTTCCTTTAAATCTCAACTAAAATCCCCAATCTTTTTTAATCCCATTCTTAATTCTAGTGCCCCTCCATCTCTTAGTGATTTCCAGTTCATCCTGTATATTGTTTGTATATAGTTGTGTTATAAATGAATGAAAAGAAAAACCTGCTAGAGTGAGAGAAAATTGTAGGTTTTATTCACAAACTTGCAAGATACACCTTACAAAGTACAGGTACTTCACTCCTAGGTGTGAAGCACACCTTAGTCTCAGGAGTCAGGTAATTTATTGTCCTCAGAAACTCTTTCCCCTCCCTCTTGGATGTTCATAGGCTCTCAGAGTTTGAGTTACAATCTAAAAGGTCTGCCCATTCCATGACATGCCCCTAATATAATCCCCCCACACACATGTTCAAGGCATGATATGCTAAAGAACCCCAATCATCACAGGGGGTGAATGGGATTAGGAAGACTCTTCCAGTCTTGTGGTTGGCTGGGCCATTCCCTAAGGGCTCCCCTCCACATCCTGTGAAGACCATCCACCTAGATTTCCCACAACTTCCCCTTTTGTAATGGATTCCCTAAGGCTCTCCTCCACACCCTGTGAAGACTAACACCCTACATTTCTCACAGTTGCTTTCATGTTTTCTCCCTCCTTGACTGTGAGTTCTTTGAGGGAAGGAAGTATTTTCTGCCTCTTTTTGCATTCCCAACACTTAGCAGGATGACTCAGTTCCATTAATAAATGTTTATCGATTCATTGATTGACTTGCTCATGATCACACAGCATGATTGCCAGAGTCAGGATTCAAATTCAGGTCATAGGGTCATTGAGTAAAAGTTGGAAAGAACCTTGGAGGTGGTTTAGTTCAACCTATTCATTTTACAGATGAGGAACTTGAGGCCCAGGGAGGTGAGCTGACTTTCCCAAGGTTACACAGGTAAACACATAGGTAGTAAGCTTTAGAGGGGAAAGATGAACCCAAGCCTTTTGCTGTCAAATCCAATGCTCTTCAGTAGACCATAGCAGCTCTCAGCAGCCCTATAAGATTAGGAGTACAAGTATTCTTTCCTTCATTTTACAGCTAAGGAAACTGAGGTTCAGTAAAGTGAAGATCAGACAGATAAATGACAGGGTAGGATTTGAACCCAGGACTTCTGACTCTAATTCTGCTGTACTTTCTCCTACGCCAGGCTGCTTTTCCTCTAAGTTGAAAAGAATCTTACCCATCAGCCCCATTGTCTTCGCTGATCTCATTTGGAAATAAGTATTGTCTAGTTTAATAAGTTGGAAGAGCCTCTCTTAGCCCCATAAACTGTGAGTATTTCTTGGATTCCAAATCTCTAGGATAGAGGAATACTGTATCTTGAAATAGGTCCTGCACAGGCCTAGTCTAATAACTGACAAAAATACCAGCTGTGATCGCTTTCATAGTTCCTGCAGTCTTGATTGGATTATTAGGAGATGATCGTCTGAGCAATGGAGAATAATGTATAAAGAGACCTGAAAGACAGCCGAATACAAGACCTATTCAAGGAAATACAGCACACTTAAGTCCTGAAGTCAATAGTTATTGATTTCTCCTCCAACTGATGGGCCTGAGCCCTGGAATCATAACTCCAATTAGGAATAATATATGTTGCCCTTTGTCCACTGATGGAGACTTTGACTTCTCTCTAACTCCTCTCCCGCCCCCCCCCCCAAAAAAAAACCCAAATTCAAAATCTTAAATTTAGTGTCTGTTGTTCTTTGGTATAAGAACCTAGTTGAGGAATAGGAAAAATACAGGCCCAAAGCCAGGCCGAGACTAGCAAAATGAGCAGAGAGAAGTCAAATCATTCAAATGCACTGTCTCAGAGATCAATATGGGCTCCTGTATAAGAGAGCTTCAACTGTGACGATATGTATTGATTATGGAGATAGCCTGCAAAAACATCCAGAGAAATAGCACTGGGGAATTAAGTCGTTGTAATTTTATTCATGAATCCACAGGTTCATAGAATATCAGAACTAGAAGGTACCTTTGAAATCATCTAGACCAGGCATCTCATTTTAAATGAGAGAAATTGAGGTCCAAAGAAGGAATGTGTCTTGAAGGCCAAGTCATGCGGCATTGACTCTACTGGGACCAGAATCTTATGGGCCTTAGTATTCAGCTAGATGACTCAAGTTTCCTGACCTGGTGTTCTTTCTACTGCCCTATGACTTCTCCCTTCAACATGTTCTTAGGATCATCAATCTATAGTTTGAAGGGACCTGAGCCTCCTCTTTTGTAAAATGAAGAGGTCAGACCGGATGTCCTCTGAGATCCCTTTAAGCTCTCTATCTTTGATCCTAGGATAAATAATCATTTTACAGATGGGCATACTGAAGAACACAGAGATTGAGACATTTCCCTAAGGACCATTAGAAAGTAAATAATAGATCTAGGATTAGGACCTTGGTTCTTACCTTTGGGTAAAAAAAAAATCAACTTCACAAGAATGAAATGATAGAGGAACCATTAGCTAGTCAACAATAGATTCTGGGGATTTAAAGAAAGACCAAAAAAATCATTCTTGCCCTCAATAACATTACATTCTAAGAGAGGAAAATTATATATAAACAACTTGGAAGACAGGCAAATATAACATTAATTATACCTAGCATTGTATAGTGCTTTAAGATTTTCAAAAGGCTTTGTAAACATCATCTCATTTTTATCTCCACAATCCATTTTGCAGATGGGGAAACTGTGGTAGGCATACATTAAATGATGTGCATGGGGTCACATAAGCTAGCAAATTGTTTGAGGTTGATTTGAATTCAGGTCTTCCTGACTCTAGGCTCAGCACTTGATCCACTCTGATGCCTCAAATGACTGAAGTCATTCTAAGATGGGAAGGAATTCATGACTGGGAATGATCAAAGTCCTCTTAGAGTGGATGAGATTTAAGCTTAGTCATGAAGGAAATCAGGGATACTAAGATATTTGATATTCTGGAAAATATCTTGGGGTTTTATTGGACTACAAGTTCAACATGAGTGAACAGTATGTTATAGCAGCCAAAGATGCTCATACAAGCAGGGAGATGACTTCTAGGAATAGGAAGGGGAGAGTCTCACATGTCCTGCCCTTATCAGGTCTCATCTGGAGTCAAGTATTTAGTTTAAGGCATCATGGTTAAAGAAGATGAGCAGGAGAGAATGCAGAAGGAGGAAGGGTCTGGATGAGGATTGGTAGAAGGAACTGGGCTTGTTTATGTTAAAGAAGAAAGGACTCAGGGAACCCAGTCTTTAAGTATTTGAAGCTCTGCCAAGTGGAGTCTTGTCTTATGTGGCCCTAAATGGTAGAGGAGGAAACAATGGATGTAAGTTGTTAAGAGACAGATGTTGGCTTGATGGCAGGAAACCGTGGGAGCTGTCCTAATGTAGTATGGGCTGCTTCCAGATGTGGGGGTCCCCAAAGGTGTCTAAGCAGATGCTAGAAAAATCATAGTAGGCATTCTCTGAGGACATGGGTTGGATAAGAGAGCTGCCAAAGTCCCTTCTATATTTCAAATGTGGTGATTTCACCTTTGATTCAAAATCCAGTATTCAAACCACTATACCAAATTACTTCATCTATGTTGATAATATACACAGAAAAAGGCCATAAAATAAATCCAAGTATTCAGCTATTTTTTCTTGGCACCTTAAATATGCTTTTGGAATAAATTCAGTACTTTAGGAAATCACATAATTTAGAATTTAGAATTGGAAGGAAACTGAGACATCAATATATCCAGTTCCTTCATATTTGCAGATGAGGAAAGTAAGGCTTAGAAAAGTTAAGTGACTTGTCCAAAATCATGCAGTTATCATGTAGTGTAGAAGGATTTACTTACTTCCTCGATTCCAAAATTATTGCCTTTTCTATTATACCATGATGTCCCTTTCAGGGAATTACACTTTTGAGGGTAAGGAGGAATCCAGGGATTGGGGGGTGAGTCTGGATCTATGATTTCATTGGTATGAAAATTTTCTCCACCGATGTTGACATCAACCTGATCTATTAACTTATAGTTTTGGAGGGTCAATTGGGAACACTGAAATATTTAGTGACTTGTCCAGAATCACATAGCTAGTTTGTCTCAGGTGCAGGATTTCATCTTAGGTCTTCCCAAATCTGTCAGTCTTTCATTCACTCCTCCATGTCTGTCTTTATTTTACTGGAGCTGTGATTTCATTGGTAAAAGCACATAGTGACTCAACTCCCTCTACCAATGAATGACTAATGGAATTTACTTTGCAATTTTTCATCTTGGAGTATT
The DNA here is from genome assembly GCF_037893015.1 of Macrotis lagotis. Classification (NCBI taxonomy): domain Eukaryota; kingdom Metazoa; phylum Chordata; class Mammalia; order Peramelemorphia; family Peramelidae; genus Macrotis; species Macrotis lagotis. Next base: position 250,505,023 of record NC_133658.1, on the reverse strand, counting down.
GTCTTGGTTACTCAGAAATGATCTATCTAGGACTCTAAAGCCAGCATGTATCAGAAGATTTTGAACCCAAGTACTATTCTCTAAACCTGTCATTTACTGGATAAAATCATGTCTTCATTGAACTTGAAGCAAATGTTAATACAGTTTTCCAAAGTGCCTATTCATTTCTTCTGCAACACCTATGAGATTGTGAGGAACTCAAGGATGATGAAGAGTGACAAAAGGACATGGAAGGTGATAATTAAGAGGTCATGGTTTCTCCTGAGAGAGCAGCTTCAAGAAAGCATGGGGGCAGAAGGCAAACTGTTAAGACAGGAGATGAGATGACTCTTTTAATTTCTCCATGAAGAAAGACTTTTCTTGTAGCAGTAATTGTAGATAGTGGAATAGGGAAAGGAGAAATGGGGTAGGGTGGGGAAGGGGGAAGGTAGAGGGGACACACAAGAACTAGACTTTGAACTCCTAGAAGATACAGTAGAACAAACTCTGCCCAAGGGGATGGGTAGAAAGGTGGGGATGGGGATGAAAGGGCAGACTCTAAGGGAAGTAAGCACACTGATGGTTCAAAAATCTGAACATGTCTAACGTGCTAAATGACTAAAGTGCTGGATGACTCAAGCTGCTGTCTTACACACACTCATTTGGAGTTCCAATATTCAGAGACAGAGTAGTATGGCAGGACAATTATTTCCTAGTAATATTGTGATAATCACTTATCTACCACCAGGTCCTCATCTGTAAAATGGGTTAGTTCACCTCTAAGATTATACCCAAAGTCTAAATCATTTGAACATCTCAGATTGGACCAACCAAGGATCATTTTCTTTGTATCTGCACACATTCTGTCTTTCCTCTATTCAAAATGTATCTGAGGACAGCTACTTCCCAATTCTTTCCTTAACCCAGATGACTATTAACCATAGATGCCATAACAAACATTCCTACTCTGAATGAGAGGAGTAACTAGGTGGTGCAGGGAATAGAGCACCAGGCCTGGCTGGAGTCAAAGAGAGCTCATTTTCATGAACGCTTACTAGCTATGTGACCTTAGTCAAGTCACTTAATCCTATTTGCCTCAATTTTCTCATCTGTAAAATGAGCTGGTGAAGGAACTGGAAAACCACTCCAGCATCTTTGCCTAGAAAAGTCCAAATGGAGTCACAAAGATTCGGACAATGACTGAAATGAACAACTTTGGGTGGGATTCTACTGAGCTTCTGCAATTCTATGTATAAGGCATGGTGGAGAGACACAAAGCAGAATAAAATCTGCCCTCAGGGAGTTTACAGTCTGGCTTGGAATATACACAAGTTAAGTGTGGTACAAAACGCAAAGTATTAATGGGAGGAGGGTTGTAGAAAAGAGATAGATACCAAGAGAAAAGACTAGAATGTAAGATTGGACCTAAAGAGAGAAGGCTTTGCTTGTCACTGCGAAGATCTTGGAATAACAAACCATGCATTCAAGCACAGAGCTATAGGAAAGGAGAGGGGGAAAAGGAGAGGGAGAAAGGAGAGATCATATTTTTCTACTGCAATCAAAAGGGGTTTTATGGTGGAAGACAAATTCCTTTTTATTGTCACCTACCCCAATGTGATGACAGCTTGGGTAAGGTCATGAGACCCCAATCCCTGTAAGTGTTCACACAAAAGCTAGCTGAGCACCTGCCAAGGATCTTGTAGAGAGAGGGCCTATGCAGATAGAGAAAGAGCTACATGACCTCTGAGGTTCTTTCCAGATTCTTAGATTGAGTGAAACCTTTCCACTCTGTCCAAATCTTTCCACTCTGCCCAATTCAGCCCCTGTTGTGTAGCCCAAGGAAAAATTTAAACAACTAGCATGTTATTTAGCCCTCTGGCTCTGGCCTCAGTTATTGGAGCATTCATCCCTGTCTCATTTCATTTTCCTGAAGGAAGAAGAACAGGACAACAGATGTGTTTAATAAGAAGAGGAGTGAACAACATGTAGCCAAGGGGTGTTTAGAAAGATCGATCAACTTAAGATGAAATTGTAGTTCAGTTTTTTAAATGAAGCTGGTCATCTTGGGGCAAGTCAGAGCGGTGGGTGATCAACGGAAGCTCACTAACCTAGACTACCTATGTGGAGGGTCATATTGTCTGAACTTAGATTTGTTTGCTCATTCATTCAACAAACAATTATTGAGCACCTATGACTCCTAGAGCAGTCAAGATGCCAACACAGCCTTACCTTCAAGTCTACTAGGGGAATAAGGCAGAAACATTGGCAATTATAATATACATTATGTTTCTTAGAAAGGAGCAAAACAAAATACTTTATGAACTCAAGGAGGAAGGTAGTTACCCTTGGTTGATCAGAGAAAGTTTTTATGGAATAGACAACATTAGAGTTGGACATTGAAAGATGAATAGTAATTAACAATTAAGGAGGGCATTTGAATATGTTAGCAGCAAGGCACAGTGGGATGGTGGAAGGGAAAGAAGGGCAATCTATCTTTGCTGGAGTAAAGGGCTTGTAAAGAAATTATATAAGAGAAACCTAAAAAGGAAGGATGTTAAGATGGTGTCAGATTGTAGGGGGCATTGAATGCCAATATGACCTTTATTCAGGAGGCAAGAGGGAGCCATTGAAGGTTTTTGGGTAGAGAAATGATGTTTACTGATCTGTACAGTCATATGAAGGATTATTATAGCAGACTTATGAAAGATAAACTATAAGAGGAAGGGGGAGAAAGATTGAAACAGAGACACAAAGAGAGAGAGGGAGAGAGATAGAGATAGACACAGAGACAGACAAAGAAAGAGACAGACAAACAAATAGAGACAGGGAGAGATTCACACAGAGACAGAAAAAGTCAGAGATAGAGAGGAAGAGATACAGAGACTGACAGAGACAGGAAGAGAGATAGATGGAGAGAGAGACAGAGAGAGAGATCTGCAATGAGACTATTCTAATAGTCTAGGCAATGGGTAATTCAATTCAGTTCAATTTAGAGTCACAAGCTTAATACATGGTACAGTCCTAGGGGCTGGACTAAAAAAAAAACCCAACAAAAACTGCCTTCAAGGATTTTAGAGTCTATAAGAAGCTCCAAGAACGTAAACTGCTATAAAGTCAGTCAATTGTAATCTTTTTTTTTTTTTTAGGTTTTGCAAGGCAATGAGGTTAAGTGGCTTGCCCAAGGCCACACAGCTAGGTAATTATTAAGTGTTTGAGGCTGGATTTGAACTCAGGTACTCCTGACTCCAAGGCTGGTACTCTATCCACTGTACCACCTAGCTACCCCTGTAATCTTTCTATATAACATTCTTTCCCTTCTGGATGAAAGATTCATTTGTCCATCCTGGAAACTCCAAGAATTGTTAAACAATGTAGAGAAAGAGAAAGCATGTTGCATTTGGAGCCCAAAGCCCTGTGTTCAAATCCTAATGCTGTCACTTACTACTTTTGTAAGAATTATTTTTGTCTCCATCTAAATCTATAATAAAAATGTTCTCTGACACATCTATGGCTCTTTTTTGTGTACAAAATGCTTTGAATACATTATCTGATCCTCCCAATATTTCTGTGAGGTTGTCAAAATAGATTTCAACACCTTCATTTTATAGATGAAGAAACCATCACGTGGTAGATCCAATAATTAAAAGCAGGTCTTCTGCATCCTAGACCAGGGCTCTTTCCCTGAAAGTCAGCTTCTCTGGCAATCGAATTGATTATGACTGTTCCTACTCTGTAACACATACTGGTCAAACACTGGAGATAAGAAGAAAAGCTGGCTCTCAGCTCTTCTCCAGGCTCTCTGCTAGGATCACTGCTTTGGTCAGTCACATTCCTGAAGCACGATGGTGAAGGTTGGAGTCAATAGATTTAGCCGCATTGGACACCTGGTGACCAGGGCTACATTCATCTCTGGCAGAATAGATGTTGTGGCCTTCAATGACCCCTTCATTGACCTCAACTACAAGGTTTATATGTTTCAATATGATTCCACCCATGGCAAGTTCAAGGGCACTGTCAAGGTTGAGAATGGAAAACTGGTGATCAATTGAAAGCTATTACTATCTTCCAGGAGTGGGATCCCACCAATATTAAATGGGGAAATGATGGAGCTATGTTGTAGAATCCACTGATGGATGGGAGTGAACCATGAGAAATATAATTCCCTTAAGATTGTCAGTAATGCTTCCTGCACTACCAACTGCTTGGCCCCCTTGGCCAAGGTCATTCATGACATCTCTGGCATTGTAGAAGGACTCATGACCACAGTGCATGCTATTACTGCTACCCAGAAGACTGTAGATAGTCTCTCTGGAAAGCATGATAGGCATGGTGCTGCCCAAAACATCATCCCTACTTCCACTGGAGCTGCCAAGGCTATAGGCAAGGTCATCCCTGAGCTGAATGGAAAGCTCACAGGCATGGCTTTCTGTTCCCACTTCCAATGTATCTGTTATGGATCTGACCTGTTGCCTGGAGAAATCTGCCAAATATGATGACATCAAGAAAGTGGTGAAACAAGCATCAAATGGATTCTTGAAGGGCATCCTGGGCTACACAGAGGACCAGGTTGTATCCTGTGACTTTAACAGCAACACCCACTCTTCTGCCTTTGATGCTAGTGCTGGTATTGCCCTCAGTGACCACTTTGTCAAACTTATTTCCTGGTATGACAACGAGTATGGTTATAGCAACCATGTAGTCAACCTCATGGTCTTCATGGCCTCCAAGGAATAAAATGGAAAGCCATGGATGAATCTTCATCCCCAGCCAAAAAAGGAGTTCTATCACTGGGGAGTTCACATCCCAAATATATGTTCCTCTACTAGGGATCCCATGCCCCATTCACATCCTTGTCCCAAATCACCCCTATAGTGGGGGAGAAGTCTAGAGTCCTTTATTGCATGCCATCAATAAAGTCACCATATTCAGTGTGAAAACAAAAGAAGAAAAGCCAAAGACAGTTCTTCTCTCTAGGAGTTTACAATGTAATGAAGGAGAAAATATGCAAATAACTGTAAAACAAGATACATATAGGGTAGATTTGAAATAATCTCAGAGTGAAAGCCTTAACTATCATTAAGGGGAATTGGGAAAGGCTTCCTGAAGAAAGGACTTGAAGGAAGCCAGGAGGAGGGGATGAGGAAGAAGAATATTCTAGAACTGGGTAGGGGGTGGGGGAACTGGTAAAATGTCCAGTGAGGAGAAAGGATTTCTTTTTCAAAGAAGAGCAAAATGAAGTCAGTGTCATGGGCTTACAGGGGGAGCCAAGGAGGAAAATAAAGAGGAGGAAAACTGAAAAAGATGAAGGTAGGTTATGAAAGAATGATTTTTACATTTGATTATGGAAGAGATAGGAGTCCACTGAGGTTGATTGAGTTGGGGTGGGGGCTAGAGGGGAGACAAGGTCAGATCTTTAAAAAGATCACTCTGGTACCATGTAGAGAGTATATTGGAGTGACATTTTCTTCAGGCAGATCCAACAGGCTATTGTAATATTCTTAGTGCCCCAGGGTGGTGGCACTGTCAGAGGAGAGAAGGGGTCAGATGCAAGAGACATTGTGAAGGTCAGATTGACAGTCATTGGATGTGGAGTGTGAGAGAGTGACACATCAAGGAGAACTAAGCTTTGAGCCTGAAAGACTAGGATAGCAGAATGGCTATATATTCAGCAATAAAAGAGAGGTTAGAAAGAAGGGAAGGGCTGGGATAAGGGAAGATAATGAGGTTAGTTTTGGATCTGTTGAGTTTGAAATATCTAAAGGACATTCAGGCTGAGATGTCCAATAGACAATTGTAGATGTGAGACTGAAGTGAGCAGAGAAGTTATGAGCTGGATAAATAAATGTGGCAATTATCAGCATATACATGCCAATTGAATCCATGGAAGCTGATGAAATCATCAAATAAAGCAATAGAGAGGGAGAAGAGAAAATATCCCAGGATTATGGACTCTAGGACAACAAAATAACAAAGGAACAATTCCTTCCATAGAGAATAATTTAGCATGTAAAAATACAATGTAAAATGGAGCTCTGAGGTACCTTAAAACTTAGAGTTCTGGGGCAACTTACCCTCAGTTTCCTTATCTTAAAAACTGATATTTTACAGCCATGATTTACCTGGCCATCAGTTTTAATCTCTTTCTCTCTCTCTCTATTACTCATTTGCTATGGCTTATAAACATGCTTATGCCTTCCCAACTTTAGAAGAATCTTCATTTGTTCCTTCTATCTACATTATCATCCTATTATCCTTTCTGGCTAAACTCTTTGAAAAGAATCACAACAATAGACTCCTCTACTTTCTCTCCTTTTACTTTCTTTGTAACCCCTTACAATCTAGTTTCCAACCTTATCATCCACTGAAATGGCTCTTTCCAAAGTTACTAAAGATCTTAAGGAATAAATCCAAAAGACTATATCCAATTTCTCAATCCTCATTTTCTTTAACCACTCTTCAGCATTTAGACATTATCAATCATTCCCTCCTCCTTGATTCTCTTGTCTCTAGGTTTTCAGGACGCTCCTGGTTCTCATACTATTTCTCTGACCATTCCTTCTCTCTTTCCTTTACTGAGTCTTCTTCCAGATCTTGCCTTCTAACCATAGGTGTCCCTTTGGGTTTTGTCCTGGATTTTCTTCTCTTTTTTTCTCTATGTTATTTTACTTTGTAATATTATTATGTCCCATGGATTTAATTACTATCTCTATGTTGATGATTCTCAAATTTACCTAGTCTACCCCAACATCATCGCACAGCTCAAATTGTCTTTCAGAAATCTTGAACTAGATGTCCAGTAGACATTTTAAACTCATTATGTCCAAAATGAAACTCATTATCTTTTCCTGTAAACCTCCCTCTTTCCTGCTGCCTACCCCCATACTCTTTCCCTATTTTGATAGAGGGAAATGCCAATTTGTAACTATGGCCCCAAAGCCACCAAACCATTCATTCCTTTCAACACAGTGATGCTGCTATTAGATCTAGAGTGGATTAAATGAGAAATGAAAAACCCTTTGCAAACCACAAAACATTCTATAAATGTTGGGTATAAATGTCTGAGGTTAGATTTGAACTCAGGTCCTCCTGACTCCTGGGCCCTATCCACTGCACCGCCTAGTTGCCCAATTCCTTTTGATCTTAAAAAAAAATGTTTCTCAGTCTTCTAAAGAACCCTTTAGAAAGGTCATGGGAGGGAAGTAACAACCAAATCAGTAAACATTTTATTAGGGGTCATTATTATTGTATAAGCTACTTTTTATCCTAAGATCCAAAATCATCATGAAAGGTAGGGATAGAGAACAGAAAAGAATAATCCAACTTTGTAAATGACAAACAAACTTATGAGATTGTCAGGGTGAACATTTCTCCTGACCACCAATCCATTTTGCAAATACAGAAATTGAGTGCCATAGATTTTAAATAATTTTCTCAGGATTATACTGCTAGTTAGTGTCAAAGATGAAATTTAACCCAGATTTTCTGATTGACATATAGTTTAGTACTAAAAATTCATCTTTTTAAAAAAAATCAAATGTTTCCAATGAGCAGAAGTCTATTTTCCTCTTCCCTCTCCCCACCATTAAAAAAAAAAAAAGAGAGAAAGAAAAATCACAATGTCCTTGACACGGATCTGCATAGAGTCAAGTAAATAGAAATTCCTGCATTGGTCTTTTCCTAAAGAAATCTATGTCTCAATATGAACCCTGAGTTCAGTTCATTTTCGTGACAAGTAGGGTAGTGTGCTACCCAACATTAGTGCTCTGAAATTATATCTGGTGACTGCACTGATGAGAGTTCTTGAGTCTTTCAAAGTTATTTTTTACCATGTTGTTATTATATAACTGTTCTTCTGATTTGGCTCCTTTCACTCTTTTTTTTTTTTAAGGTTTTTGCAAGGCAAGTGGGGTTAAGTGGCTTGCCCAAGGCCACACAGTTAGGTAATTATTAAGTGTCTGAGGTCGGATTTGAACTCAGGTACTCCTGACTCCAGGGCCACTGCACCACCTAGTGGCCCTGCTCCTTTCATTCTTGATCAGTTTATGCAAGTCTTCCAAGGTTTCTCTAAAACTCTCCCTTTCATCATTTCTTACAATACAATAGTAGTCCAATACATTCACATACCATCATTTGTTTAACTCTGCCCCAGTAATAGCTATCTCTTTAGTTTACTATTTTGTGCCAACACAAAAAGATGCTATAAATGTTTTCATGCACAGAGGACCTTTTACTCTTTGATCTCTTTGTGGTATAATACCCAACATTTATAGAATGTTTTGTGGTTTGCAAAGGGTTTTTCATTTCTCATTTAATCCACTCTAGATCTAATAGCAGCATCACTGTGTTGAAAGGAATGAATGGTTTGGTGGCTTTGGGGCCATAGTTACAAATTGATCTTCAGAATGACTAGACTAATTCACAACCCTACCATAATGCACTAAAAGTGTCTGTTTCCCCCTGTCCTTCAGACATTTTTCATTTTCTTTTTTTCAGAACAACTTTACCAATTTGATGGGTTTGAGTCAAAACCTCAAAGTGGTTTTAATTTGTATTTCTCGAATTATTAGTGATTTAGACGATTTAATAAATATTGGCCCGACAAACTCCCTGAGACTTAAGAGTAGTGTTCTGTGATTATAACTTTCTAATGATGGGGGCTTTGGAAGGGTTTAGAAGCTGTGGTTGACTTTGTGTTTTGTAGTAGGTCAACAAAACTGTGAAATTCAAGGATGTCTACAGCAGCTTGCTATGCCGTGCATGGTTTTCTTCCTGGTGGTTTCATATGGCAGCTTTCCTAGGCAGTCCCATTTTCTTATTATCTTCCTTTGAGGGTCAATTCAGTACATAGATAGAACATTGAATATGGAATCAGGAATTCAGATGCTGTCTTCAATGCATTACCTATGTGATCATGGACAAGAAATTTCACCAGTTGTTCAGGAAAGAATGATATCTAGCATATACATACATATATATACATATATGTATGTATGTATATATATGTATGTATGTATTTAAAGATTACAAAACACATTTGATCCTCACGATAATCCTCTTTTTTAGGTGCTATTATTCTCCACATTTTACAAATAGGGAAATGCAGAAATTGAGAGCCATAGATTTTAAATAATATTCTCAGGATTATACTGCTAGTAAGTGTCAGAGATGAGATTTCAACCCAGGTTTTCTGACTCATATAATTAGTTTAGCACTAAAAATTCATCTTTTTTTAAAAATGAAATGTTTTCAATGAACAGAAGTCTATTTTCCTCTTTCCTCTCTCACCACTGGAAAAAGGAAAAGAAAAAATACAATGTCTTTGACACAAATCTACATAGAGTCAAGCAAAAAGAGAAAGTGACTTGCCCAGGATCAAACATCTAAGTGTCAAAGGCAAAATTTTAGCTCAGATCTTCCTAAGTAAATGTATGTTAATGGTGATGATGGGGAATAATGGTTGCTGGTGGACCTTTGGAGCCTTCCTTTTAGGCTACTTAAAATATTATTAGTGAGCTACATAGAAAGGCAATGTTATGTAGGATGTTGGAAAGAGTATCAAATTTGGAGTCAGATGACTTGGTTTCAAATCTCTGCTACTTAGTACCTGGCAACTTGGTCAAATTACTCAACCTTTCTAGGTGTCAGTTCTTCATCTGTGAAATAAGAAAATTGAACTAAATGGTCTTGATGATCCTTTCTAGCTTTTAATGTACATACAGTTATCCCTTCCACATCATAGGAGTTAGAGGTATGATGACCCCAGGATCTAGAAAAGCCCCATGAAATATTTTTTACCCTCTCCTCATACAAGAAAAGAATTCTTAATTATAGTATTAAAATAAAATGTGTTGATATTATATAATACTCTACACATATTTTATGCGTTTCTAAGTTTCTAAATTTTTTCTGTGTTGTCTGCAATTACCACAAACTCCCTCTAAATTCCCATTTAAACTCTTATGTCAACCCTGATGTAGTGTGAATGGAAAGGGCAAAGTCGTTACATGGAAAGTATAATCTCAGTTTCCTTACATGTAAAGAAGTCTAATAATAGCATCTACTCCCATGGTTATCATGAATTTCAAATGAGAAGATGTTGTTAAAGCAATTTTCCAGAGTTAAAGACAGTGGGCATGATGAACAGAGCTAGCCTTGGACCCAGGAAGACCAGGGTTAGATGGCCAAGATGAACTGCAAAGAAGGTGGAGACCTACATTGGTAAAGGAAGCTCTTGATCTGGGAGTTGCCTATACAAAGAAAGGGTTATGGTTCCTAAGCATTATGTTATTATTGTTGTCTTGTTCCACCCATTTGAGATTTTCTTAGCAAGGCCATTGGAGTGGTTTGCCATTTTCTTCCTCAGCTCATTTTCCAGGTGTGAAACTGAGGCAAACAGGATTAAATGGCTTGTCCAGGGTCACACAACAACTAAGTGTCTTAGTCCAGATTTGAACTCAGGAAGATGAATCTTTCTCCATGCACTGTGGCACCATCTAGCTGCCTACCTATTCACTATACATATCAGCTAGTATCTCTTTTCTCTATCAAAACCTACTCTCAGGAAGAGGTCGGATAAAGTAAAGATATAAACAGGATTATAAGTTTTAAATTTAGAAGGATCTTTAGGATTTATCTAATCCAGTGTTGTCACACTCTTAAAAACACTAACCTGTACAAAACGATCCCTATGGGCCATATTGATTTGGATTTAATGTAATCTGTTTTATTGTATTTTTAAATATTTTGTTAACTTTTTTCCAATGACATTTTAACCTTGTTTCTGAGATTTCTACTGGGGGCAGCATGGTGTTTGACTCATTTGATCTAGATCCAGACCCCCTCATTTTAGAGATGAGATAGATCCCATGAATTGCCCAACATTATTGAGTCAATAAGGAGAACTACTCTTTGGATGCCAAATGCAGAGCTCTTGCTATTTTCATTTACTTCTATAAGAAAAAGAACCACTTACAATGTGACCCTTCCCAGGGTGATTTGCTCTCCAAGGAGGGCTGAGTCAAAAGGTAACAGCAACAAGCTTCTGTGGGGGAATTTCAGGCATCCGCCAGATGATGAGGGAGGCAGGTTTAGAGATGGCAGGACCTTGTAAGCACACAGGTGATTTCAGTGGCCACACTCCAGCTACCTACTAGGCCATCCATCACAGGTTCTCAAATTAGCAAGCCTTGGCAGCTTGAAAATGTTAAATTCTGCCCACCTGAGGACAAGCTCAAATGATAAGGCCATATCTGCTCCCTTAGCTCCCCCTTGGTTCTACTGCATGTTCTGTTCTTGAGAAGGAACAACAGCCAATAGACCTGTGAGATTTTCTAGCCATAGGAAATCAAGGTGTGTAGGGATGTAGTTGGAAGACTCAGACTGATAGACTCATAAATCTGGAGCTGGAAGGGGTCTCAGAGGTCATCTAGTTCAGTCTCTGTATTTTACAAATGAGGAGACTGTGGCCCAAAGAAATTAAGTTATTTACTCAAGGTCACTCAGGAAGACTGGATTTGAACCCAGGTTTCAGACTCCATATCCAACAGTAACAACAAGGACTAGAGAGGCAGTGATGATACACTAGAGGGGTGGTAGACAGGAGCTAGGTGGTACAGTTCAAAAAACAAACAAACAAAACAACCCACTGAATTGGGAGTTAAGAAGAACCAAGTTCGAATCCTGCCTCAGACAATTTTGCTATGTCATCTCTGGCAAGTTACTTAACCTCTCCATTCCTCAGTTTTCTCATCTATAAAATGGGGGTAATATTAGCAAATGAGATCAGCATGGGTAACATATGTAAAGTACTTTGCCACACTTAGAGTGTTGGCTATTATTAGACAAAAACTCACTCTGAACAGCAGGTCTTTCTGAGATCTCATCTCAGTTCCCATGCTAATTTACCAGGAAAATTAGAATTGTGTTAAGCAAACGAGAGTGGAAAGAGCATTAAGGCTGAAGACAGTCTGAGTTCATAACATATTATCTTGTGACTTTGGATAAATTCCTTCCTCACTCTGGGCCTCAGTTTCCTCATCAAGATGTATGTATTATATGTATTGAATGATCTCTAAGGATTTTTCTGGTTTGAAAGGTGCTTATGACCCCTTGGAGTCTCAACCTCACCTTCCATAAAATGTGAATGTTTGTGCCTCTGCTATTCTCCATGAGTCCTGATGTGGATTAACTATGGTAAATGGTGACTTCTGACATTGCCTGTGGAGAATCTGGCCCTGGTGGAAAAATCAGTAGACAAAGATGTATAGAGCAGTCTTCTCAAGATTTGTTAGATCAAACTATTCAGCAGGAAGGAGTCTCTGGACCATTCCCAGGGTGATTCCTGGCTTGGCTTATACAAAGCCTGCTTTTAAAGAGCAGGGCTTAAAATGTGTGACTCCCACTGAGCAAGGTCTGCCCTTGCCAAATTGTGAAACAAGCCAAGTTTGTCTACCATGCTTCTCCATCTTCCTGTCTGCACTTTTTGCTCCTCTCTTCTGGTTTCTGACTCCCAGTGGTTTAGAGTCCCAGGGCTGTGTCCTGACCCTACCTGTCCAGAGGACCCTTCTAAAGAAATAATATTGTGGGGAGGAGGGGAAAGCCTGGATTGAGCTTTTTCATATCAAGATCTAGGAGGGACCTCAGAGGCCAGCTAGTTCAAGACTTTCATTTTACAGGTGAGGAAACCAAGACATAACGAAGGTTCAATGGAAGGAATGACCTGGTTTCGAATCCTGGTCCTGGTATTTACTACCTATGGGACTTTAGTTTCTTTTTGGGTTTCAATTTCTTCCTCTATAAAATGATAGAGTTGGCAGCAATGGGTCTGTGGAGCAGATAATGAACCATATCTCACTTTTTAAGACCAACAGATGAGGGACTCCCAGGAGAGAATGTTGTATACATTGTCAGACATGCTGGCTCTATCAGATGATATTGCTCAATTATTTTTCTTTGTTACAAGGGAAAGTTCAAACAGAAGGGGGAAAATATTTCCAGAACTGACTGTGATAGAAAAGCAAAAGGCATTAGTCCAATTTATTTTACTTATGGAACTGTTATCCTATCAACAATGCAGATTATATACCATCTATGTGATTTTATTTCAAGAAATAATAAACACATTATATATGGTTTTCATGTTTGCAGAGTGCTTTACCTATCTTATCTTGTTTGATTTTATAACAACTTTGTGAGAAAGAAGTAATCACCCCTATTTTATAGATATAAGAGAATGAAGCTAAGAGAGGGTATGCATCTGAAGTAGCATTGGAACTCAGGTCTTCCTAACTACAAGTCCAGTATCCACTATGACTCTGCAAAAAAAAATAGCATGTATTTAATATTTTAAGGTTTGCAAAATGCTTTTCAAATATTATCTCATTTGGTTCTCACAACAACCCTGTGAGGTAGGTAATATTATTTCTATTTTGCAGATTAGGGAAATGAGGTATATAGAAGTAAAGTGACTTGCTATGGATTATATAACTAGTCAATCTATAAGACTGGATTTGAACTCAGGTCTCCCTAATTCTAGGCCTAGCAATCTATCCCTGTATTCCTAGCTGAATATTTCTTTTAGATCTAGATGCTCTGGTTTTTTTGATAGTGCCTCACCGGAAAGACAGTCTTTCCTATCCCACACGTACCCCAAGTTTGCCAACTATCAAAACTGATTTTCTAAGGGTAAAACCCCCACTTATGCAAAAATATTCATTGCAGCTCTGTTTGTGGTAGCAAAGAATTGGAAACTGAGGGGATGTCTGGGGAATGGCTAAAGAAATTGCTGTATATTAATGTGATGGAACATTATTGTTCTATTAGAAATCATGAGGAATGGGATTTCAGAAAGGTCTGGAAAGACTTCCATGAATTGATCCTGAGCAAAATGAGCAGAACCAGAAGAACATTGTACACCTTAACAACAACATATGATTATCAATCTTGATGGACTTGCTTAGTTCATCATTGCAATGATCAGGGACAATTTTAGGGGATCTGTGATAAAGAATACCATCTGTAACCAGAGAAGGAACTATAGAGTTTAAATAAAGACCAAAGATTATTATCTTCAGTTTTTAAAAAGTTGTCTTATATATTACATAATTTTGCTATCCCTAATATTTTCTTTCTTCCTTATAGATTTGCTTTTTCTCTCAACACATTTAATTTTGATCAATGTATATCATGAGAACCATAATGATTGCCTTCTGTTGAGGGGGAGGGGGGAGGGAAGGGAGGGAGGAAGAAAATTGTAAAATTCAAAACCTTGGAAAAATGATTGGTAGAAACTACTGTTGTATATAATTGGAAAGCAAATGAAATATTTATATAATTTTTTAAAAACTGACTTTCTTGGGGCAGCTAGGTGGCTAAATAGATAGAGCACCAGCCCTGGAGTCAGAAGTACCTGAGTTCAAATCTGACCTCAGACACTTAATAATTACCTAGTTGTGTGGCCTTGGGCAAGTCACTTAACCCCATTGCCTTGCAAAAAACCTAAAATAAATAAATAAATAAATGAACAAACAAACAAATAAATAAAAAATAAAAATAAAAAACTGACTTTCCTATGTCCTGGAGTGTCCATCCTCTTCCCCCTTATTGAGGTGCCTAATAAATGCAGTTGTACATGGTAGGCACTTAATGAATGTACATTTAGTTGAATTTCATGTGTTCTATCACTGGTTACCAAAATATCCTTGCTGAAGCACACATATGGCCATGCCACTTTTCCATTCACAAATCTTCAGTGGGTTCCCATTTCCTATATGTCATTTACTTAGCTGAGAATTTAAGGTACTCCAAATTCTTTTCCCACCTTCCTTTCCAGTTTTATTTTCTATCATTCCTCTTCATGAATTTTAAATTCCAGCCAAATAGGATTACTAGTATTCCCTGTACTAGATTTCCCATTTTCCACTTCTGGCCAGTCCCAGAAGCCTTTTCTCATGCTTGAAAGACACCTCAGAAACTTATCCTTCTTTTAGGCTCAGTTCAGATATCACCTGCTCCAAGAATCCTTCCCTGAATCCCTCTTATGTTAGAGTCCTCTTTCTACTCATGTTATCTAGTATTGTATTTATTTGCTTATAGATTCCCTTCCAGGAGAATGCCACTTCTTTGAAGACAAGGATTATTTTCTTTTGTCTCTGTATTCTCATTCCCTTAGACTAGTGCTCTCTATTTAATAAATATTTGTTGACTCAATTTTTTTTTGCATATGACTGAGTGTGAGGAGAGAAATTCGTGGGCATTGGTCTCTCTGAATCACATCTTCTACTAATGGAAAGAATAATAGATCTGTACCTTAGCAAAGTTTCAGCAAGTGGAAGGAAAAAAGTGGGGCTCCCATTGAAACATCATTGAAAGTCCATGCTTTCCTTCCATGCTCTTCTCTCTCCAGTCTCTCAATCAGTAAGGATCCATGTCTTCATCCAGGTAGCCAGTATCACAAAACAGCCTTCTTCAGGGGACCTCCATTAGCTCACCTAAAAGGGAGTGCTATACAGAGGTGATAGGAACTTTGTATGTTGTTTTTCAGTTGTTTCAGTCATGTTTGATTCATGACTTTTTTGGAGTTTTCTTAGCAAAGTTGCTGGAATGATTTGCTATTTTCTTCTCCAGGTCATTTTTCAGATGAGGTGAAAAGGGTTAAATGATTTGCCCAGGTAACTATCTGAGTCTGGATTTGAACTCATGAAGGTGAGTCTTCTTGATTTCAGACTTAGGGTCTCTATCCAGTATACCACCTAGCTGACCTGATAAGGACTTAGAGGCCCTCTGGTTCAATACCCTCATTTTCTAGCTGAGGAAACTGAGACTTAGAGAAATCTTACCTTGAGGTTCCACCTTGCCCAACATCATATCCAAGTTCTGCAATTCCATAACTAGTGCTCTTCCCATGATCCCCTTCAATGTTTTGGGGACAAGCTGCTTCTCTCTTCCAGCCTAATTTCCTCCACTAGAAAACTAACATAATTATTCCTGCTTTCTCAAGGGACATTTGAGAAGATCAGTTGAAAATATTAAGATGAAAAAAATTACAAAGCCCAATAGGATAGGAAGCCATCCCTTCTCATGTACCTATGGTTGTGTTTACCTTTCAGACAGTTTTATTGGGCTACTCTGAAAACATCTTGTAAATCAACAGTGCAGTGGAACCTTGACCAGGGATAACAGGGTACAGTACATGAAGTTGGTTCAGGTTCTTTGGGCAAAGGAAAAGTTATTTCCATTTTTGATCATCTGATTGTAAAGCTCAAAAGGCCAGGCAAGCATAATAGCTCAGGATGGGCTCCTGGACTGGCATTGTTGGTAAAGGGCAGCCCTCCACTCTGAAAGCAGGTTACTATAGCATCTAATGAGATGTTCAGAGGCTGCCTGCTTCTCCTTGGGAAATCAGAGAGATTTGGAGCAGCTGGAAAGAAAGTCAGCCTTTGCAGCCAGTACTTAAAAACCTGTTTTGAAGGCGCTGGTGACAAAATCCAAGGAAAATGAACTGGATGAATAAATAAATGGTCAATTACCATAGTCTACTCAGTATGGGGAGGTGTGGATCAGAGCCAGCTTATATGTTCTGTCCTGGGCAAAATGGGAAAATGGGAAATATAATTTCTAGCAATTCCCAACTCCTTTTCAGGGTTCTGTGCTTGCTTTGAGTTCCCCCAGACCCTCAACATATATAGTCATGTCTCCTCACACACATATCTTAAACACTTTCAGGGTCCTTCCTTATATCTCCCCTCATGCCCATCTACACCTGCTTTCAGGAAAGAACCTGTAGTGAATCATTTACAGATTAATAAAAGCTGCCATTCCCAGTGTCTCCTTGGGCAAATGGTCCTCCAGTCCAGAGACTGTTCAGTGAGTAAGAGTTACAATATATTTTCTTTGTGGCCCCACATATCCAGGAAATGGGCAAATGGGTACAGGGAAATAGTGCTAGGTCAAAGGACCTGAATTCATACCCTGGCTCTATTACTTGTTCTACAGGGGAAAGAACCTCTAATTTGTAGTCACAGGACATGGATGCAGATTCTGACCCAGTCACTTACTGCTTGTGTGAAAATGGACATGTTATTTAACTTTTCAAAGCCTCAGTTCCCTCATCTGTAAAATAAAGAGGTTGGACTAGAAGGTTTCTTCTAGCTCTAAATCTGTTGTCCTTTCACTATACAAACCCTAAGTTTATGACTATCCAATGTTCTACATTCTAGCTTTGAAAATTCCATCTGTTTCTTATCTTCTTGATTACAAATCCCCTTTCCTTACTGACACTCTGTGTTACAAGGCCCCTTTCAGCTCTAACACTGTTCTCCTCCAGTTCTGACCTATGTTCTAAGATTCCTTTTAGCTCAGAAATTCTATGTTCCCAAGGGAATTTTTATTTTCATCCTCATCTCTTTCTGTAGGATAAAAGGCTTTGGTGAGAGAAAAAGGCCATCAGGCTGATCCACAACAGGTGGTGAGGAAACTATTTTTTGTACAGGTGATTCTTTCCAAACCTGAAGGTCACACTAGGTAGACTGTGGCTAAAATCAGCTCTGGCTAAAGTCAAGTCAGCTCTGGATATTTTGAGGAATATTCACTTTTTTCTTTGAAAATCTACTTGTGTGCACCCAAAAACTTCTCACCAAAGAAATTTAGCTGTACATAGCAACATTTCTGCAGAAGAGTTGAATTGACCAGACTCCAAACTCATTTTTATATTCTAATCCAAGCATAGGTACTGGACTTAAATCTGGCTTTGTAGAGTACTGAATTTGGTGTTGTAAAACTCAGATTCAAATGTTGACTTTCCTACTCATTAACTGTGTAACTTAGGGTAAGTCATTTAACTTTCTGAGTCTTTATTTCCTTATCTACAAAATGAGGAATTTGGATTATATATCTCCATGGTCACTTCCAGTTCTAAGTGCCATGCCTTTAGGTATCTTGGGAGTGATACAGAAACTGATTAAGTTACTAAGTAGAGTTGTCCAACAATGCAACAGAAAGAGACAGAGAGGAGAGAGAGAGAGAGAGAGAGAGAGAGAGAGAGACAGAGACAGAGACAGAGACAGAGACAGAGACAGAGACAGAGACAGAGAGACAGAGACAGATACACAGATACACAGATAAACAGATTTACATTCACACTGGAGGTGTTCAATTAGAGGCTGAATAGCCATTTGTTGAGGCTGTTAGAGAGGGAGTCAGACCAACTGATCTATGAAATCTCTTCCAACTCATAAATTTTATGAGTCTATAAATTTAGGGGTTTTTTTTCAGTTCGGTAGGAGTAAGATATTAGCCAGTGCTAGAGTAAAATGTTAATTATTGCTACATCTAAAAGAAGAAATGCTACATGGGCACGCCTCCATGGAAAACCTAATGCCCACCAATATACTTAATTTAGAATAAAAATAAATCAATAATAGCACAGTTTAGGTGATACCTAGATTGTTTAGTTGGACAAAGAAAAACTGGAGGACTCTGGACTGGGGAAGACAGTCCTCAAATGCCTCTGCTTAGCCCCAGAGAGAAGAACCAAGACTAGAATGGGTCTAAAGGGAAATTCCTAACAATTAGAGCTTTTTCATAATGGTAGTAGGGGGCCTCAGGAGGGTGTCCAACCCTACAGGTATTCAAAGAGTCTGGATCACCATTTATTGTGGGTGCTATGGAAAAGACTTTGAGTAAGAGTTGTACTAGATGACCTCTGAGGTCATTCCCATGACTGCAATTCTCTTTCCTCAAATCTAACTCCCTTTTTAAAAAAGGAGTGGCCTGTGGAAGATTTTCTCCCTGGTATGAATAGAACAGGAATGGAGGAATTGGACTGAGTAATGATGATAAAAATATATCCTGGTAAGATGAATGCTGCTGTTTTATTATCATACTCTCCCATCCAACCAGAGCAGTGAATTGACTGCTGCTTGGGTTTCTGCTTCAGGCTATGTTGGGGTAGCTTCAGGCAATCCCAGACACCCAGTATATTGTCCAAAATGCTGCATATACTGTGCTTCAAACACAGGCAACTTGATGAGCTCCCTAAGCCCAGACTCATTTGTATGTACCCAACGTGACTGGAGAGAAGGAGTCAGAGAATGCCAGCAAGATCTTCTGGTCTTTGGGGGAGGGAAGGGGAGAGGTCATAGCTGCTATGAGAAATCCCATCCTGACATCTGAAAGCTTGAGTCTAAACATAGTGATGTAGTGATAGTGAAGTGTTTGCTTTGCTTCATCCTCTCTTCGACTAAAATGCCAACAAGAGAGTGTTTCTCTGTTTGGCAGAGAGCCAGCAATTTCCCAGTAAATAACACGAGTTCTATCCTGTAGAGAGAAGCTGTATATCACTCTTGAAAAGACTCAGGCCCCCTGCTCTAGCCAATAGAACCCTCTTACTTGCAAAATGTGTCTGGAGGAGTTTCTAGTTCAACTCACTTGGCAGAGATTTCAAAACCACAAATTTCTCTGCATCCCTCCCCACCCCTACTTAAGTGATTCCCTTTGTTTCCCCACCTTCATTACTCTTCCTCTTTTTGTGTGTGGGGCCATGTTTTCCCCTCCTCTTATATTGTGTACCAAATAGGGAAAAATAGATCTGAATTCATGGATATACAAGTATGTACAGGCATGGAGCCCCATATTCCCACCCACTTAGAATCCTAAACTTCTAGAGTCTGGAGGGTCCACAGAAATAAATGATTCCAAACTCCTACCCAGTACAAGAGCTTCCCTACCAACCTTTGCATAGATAAGTCCAGCGATGGGAAATGACTGCTAACCTAACAAGTTCATTCTATTTACCTCAGAGGCTTATAAAGTTTTACCTTATATTGAGTCAAAAACTTCTACCTTCTAACTTTCATTTACTAGTTCTTGTCCTAATATATCCCTTCTAAGTACAACCTTTCACATATTCAAAGATACCAATTATATCCCCCTTAACTTTATTCCAGATATTCACATTCAATTTTTTTCTTATAGTGGACTGGGACTTCTGGGTCACTCAACTCCCTTCCCCACCTCCCACAGCACTAAAGCAATAATACTGCAGGAGCTTACCCCCCAGGCTTACAAAAGAACTTGACTCTTTCATCTAGTACCTGGAATTCCAAAAGGCCAAAGTATGTGCTGTATTTTATACTATAACAGAGCTCAGCTAGAGACCTAAGGCATAAAGGGAACTAAAGCAAGGTATATTTGTGGCTATGGGCCACTAATACTGAGGGAAAGAGCCCAGCATCCACCCAGGGCCAGTTCTATTGCTCCAGAAGACACTTGGGACCAAGAAGAAGGCTAGTGAATGTTGAATTGCCTAGTCTGGAAGGCTACTAAGGTATGTTTAAGATTCAGCATTCATTCCTCATTCTCTCCCTTGCAAGAAAATCTTAGTCATAAGGGAAGGAGTCAGAAAGTGAGCAATAGGGTAAAATAAAGAAAAAAAAACTTCATCAAAGATCTCAGGACCAAGAAAACTCAACTAAATATTTTAGGCATAAGCAGATAATCTAGCAGGGAAGATATTAATAACAGAAGTGAATGTATTCACTTGATAAATTTATTCATTAATCCATTTATTATAGTTTGTTTTTTTTTTAATGGTCTAAAAGTTACTTTTGAAGGCAACATTCAACTGACTGAATAGTTCCTTTTTGAATGCACTTCAGTTCTGGATATTGTCAATCAATAGAAAGTAGTCAGTCAGATTATTTATGGGTTTTCTGCTATTGGTGAAGGAGAAGGGACTACTGGGGGTCTTATTTCAGTTGGAGACTGATATCACATGTTCCTGTTTTTGCATCTCTCTCCAATATCTATTTCCTGAATCCATGTGAAGGAGATGTCTATGACCTTAAGAGAGCATCTGGGAGCAGATACTTGTCCGGTGTTGAAGGCATCCAGCAGGCATTTTAAGGAATGACCTTTGGGATCCAATCCAGAGATAAGTTGAAATTCTAATAGTTGTGCCATGTTTGGGCATAGATTTGGTGTATTTAATGCTATTTAGCAATGGAATTAAGTCTGGGTCCATTTTTCATAAGAATTGAGATAATATCAGGTAGAGTGTGCCCCCAGTATAGAAGGAAAAGGTACTTTGATTCTGTTTCATCAAAGAAAAATCTATTTTTAATTTTTAATTGATGATGATTAGTTAAATGGAAACAAGGCAATGTGAATTAATATTAACAGTCAAGAGAACACACTAGATTGGAGATTTTAACCAATAGAATTAGAGAAGCATTTTCTGGGGGAAAAAGTTCAGAACTCATCACTCTACCTTTCTCAGGTTAAATATTTTCAAGGTCTTATATTATCCTGTCATCCTGTTCTGGGCAACTTCCATTATCAACAACCCTCCTAAAATGTTATGCTGAGATATCTATATCTATATCTAATCTTTATCTATTTCTATATCATCTATATCTATTTATCCATTTATCTGTCTGTCTCTCTGTCTATATCTGTCTCTGTATTTATATTTGGCTTACTTAGGGTAAAAGATGGTAGAACTATCTTATTCCTTGTTCTAGACAATAAAGTCATATTAATGATATTAATGGATTGAAGCTAAATAAATTTGGGGATTTTTTTAAAGTTGTCTGTCATGTTACATTATTGGCTTATATTGACTGTACTCCATTAAAACTCCCAGGTTTTAGATAATAATGAGCATTCATTTGCTCATGCATCAATTCTCTCATTATTTATGGAAGAGTGGTAGAGTGGCAAAAGGACTAAGAAAACCCTAGGCTCAAGTCATCCCTCTGACACATACTGGTTATGTGATCCTGGACAAATCAGTTAAGCTTTCAGTATTCCAGGCATCATTCTAAGGTTCCAGGCTACAGAACAGTTTTTGCCTAAACTCTGGGAGAGGTTATTTCCTCACTAAGAATTCCTTACTCTGATGAAATCACAGTCCAGAGAACATAAGTTATTTGGACCCCAGTGCTCTGTGCTTGGGAATAAAGAGCTAAGTCATAGTTTCTAACTCAGGAAACTTTTCAGTGCATCTATGATCCATCCCTATATATAAGATGCCACACAAAATATAACTTCATTAACTACAGTATAGAAAATAATATAATTAGATTTTATGGGAGATATAAAGTATAATGTGAGACTGAAGGAAGGGAAAGTTGCTTCTGAGAAGGGAAATCAGGTAAAGATAAGTCTTGAAGGACTTCAATAAGTACAGGATATTTCACATGCAAAGTGTGATCAAGGAATGGTGTTTAGTCCAATTTAACAAGAACATACAATATATGAATGGAGAGTGTGATACAATTTTATTATGTTATGGAAATGCTTGTTTTATTTCTTTTTTTTTAAGATTTGCAAATTTATAAGTTACACTTTTTTCCCCACCACCTTCTCTTCCCTCCCCCTTCCCTTTGGCAGTGAACAGTCTGGTAAAAGCTATATATGTACATTTGTATTTAGCATATTTATATATTAGTCATTTTGTGTAAGAGGAATTAGAACTAAGGGAAAAGAAAGAAGACCACAAGATAGGAAGGAAAAACATAAGAGAAAATTTTTAAAAAGTGAAGCTAGAATACATTCAGATTCTTTTTTTTTCTTTTTTCCTCTGGATATGGATGGAATTGTTATAACAGGTCTCCTAGAGTTGAGCTGTTCTCTTGGTTCTGCTCCCTTCACTCAGCATCAGTTCATATAATTCTTCCCATGCCTCTCTAAAGTTTGACCACTCATGGAAAGTATAGTATAATTGAAAGATCACTATACCAAGAGTTGAGAGATCTGAGTTCAAATCCCACTTGCACCATCTGATTAAGTCTTAATTACCTTTTTTGGTCTCTCCTAACTAATTCCAACATTCTTTGATCTTGTTATATGATCTAGGATTCAAATTGTGGTTTTTATCTCATCAACATCTCTCATATTATCTTGTCTCTATTTCCATGGATACCAATAGGAAATACTTATTAAGCACTCATTAATATGAATACAACACTATGTCAGACACTAAGGATACAAAGAAATACAAAGTCTTTGCCACAAGGTGCTTAGATTTTACTATCAGATGCAGAATGGACATTGATAAAAATATGTCAAATAATTTAGAGGTAGGAGAGGAGTTACTAAAAACCTGGGTGGGGGTGGGGGGAATCAGCAAAGGCTTCTCATGGCACATAATACTTAATTTAAGCCTTGAGGGAGCTAATGATTCCAAGAGACCTGAAGGGGAAAAGGGAGACATTTAAGGCACAGGGGACAGACAGTTCAAAGACATGGAAAGAGGACTTGGAATTTCATTTTGGGCAACACAAGTACAGGTTAGTTTGGCTGAAATATAGAGAACATAAAAAGGGGAAAGATGGAATCAGTTTAGCAAGATAGACTGGGGCCAGGCTGTAGGTCCTTATGAGTCTTAGGCAAGGCAGATTCTTGCCTCAGTCATCCAAATTTTATTTCTTGGATTAACTACATAATTCATAAATGTTTAGTGAATATCCCCAACATGCAGTCCTGAGGGTGGGAAGAAAAGGGATGAGGAAGGAGCTGGTATAAGAAATAAAATACATGTTTCTTGCCCTCAAGGAATACACACTAAGCAGAAATAAAAGCTGCATGCGGAGATAGCTCTAAAGCAGTCAAGAAGGGTATGTTAAACAGCTACCATGTGTCAGTCCCTGTGCTAAGGGTGGGAAATACCAAGAAAGGAAAAAACAGTTCAGGCTCTCAAATATAGCTAATAGAAGAAACACAGTCTAATAGGGAAACAACATGCAAACAACTTTATACAAATGAGATATAAAAAGGATAAATTGGAGATAACCTCGAAGGGTAGAAATTAATACTAAGGAGGACTGTGAAAAGCTTTTTGGTAGTATTTTCATTTTATTGAGCAGCATGATCAGCCAGTGGGTAAAGACAGGAGAACAGATGAATAAGAGACCTGCAGTCCTCCCAGCATCCCTCTGACCAAGATATCCACAGCAGAACTGCAGGGCAGCATGGGCCCCTTACTGAGCCTTTAAATTGACAAGATTCTTATTTTTGCAAAGCAATTTCTGTTGATGTTATTAGTCACCTCCTTCCCTTTTTTTTAAGGCTAATATATTTGTACTCCTAACAGGAAAGCAACTCCCATTCCATTGAGGCCACAATTGCCTGTGATGAGCAGGCCTGAGTTCTACCTGTTTGGCCTTGAAAATTCTGCACTAGAAGCTCTAACAAGAACACATCCATCAAAAACTCAGAGGAAGAATAGCCTGCAGCTCTCATAGCCCCAAACCCATCCTTGCCAGAAGAAAAGAGATGACCTTCCTAATCCTATCATGTTAGTGGATGGGGAACTCATTACAGTAAATTGAGGTACATTGGAGAGGAGTCTGGTGTTTCAGAGCTGATATAAGTGGGAAATGTTTCCAGAGGACTCTCAAGGCCAAAGAGGGTTTGTCAGGAAACTAAAGAGGTAACTGTTCTTTCTTTTCAGGATAACAAAACACTTGATCCTTTCAGTCCTGTTTACATGTATGTCATTGACGGATGGAACTGCCAATCGCCAGACTAGCAAGTGACTCTAGAATTTACCTTCTCACCTGGAATTCTTCAGCTTTCAGCACTTTGATCCAGTTGCCTTTTACTCTTCCCTTGTGAAGTGTATTTGAAAAGTGTGGATTTGGGTCTACTTGTCTTACTAGGTGTGCTAGAAATTATTGCAGATAAAGGAATATTTATAAATAATTTTGTCTATAAGAAATTCTCTTATTTAACATATATAGTCACAAGATAATAAAAATTTGCCCATTTGATGGGTGCACTAACTGCCAGACATGAATTCACATATGACTACATAAAAAATAACTACTCTTATTGAAAAGAAACTGTGTATCCAAGTATCCCAAATCTCTGTTTTTTCTTAGTACTGACAAGTTACAAGTTCAGTGTACCACATGATGATGATGATGTTTCCTTGTAATTCTCAAAGAAGTCTATGACATCAGGGAGGTTGTGCCATGGCAAGCACATGAATTGAATTTAAGTGATGTGGTCCTGTCCTAAGTCACCAGCCTCGCTTTCTCCTCCAGAGCCATCTGGGTCCAATGGCCAGATATGAATCAGGATGACTGGAGATGGCCCTGGATATGAGATAATCATAGTTAATTGACTTGCCCAAAGTCATACAGCTAGTAAGTATCAAGTGTCTGAGACTGTACATGAACTGACTCCAGGGCCAGTGCTCTACCCACTGTGCAACCTAGCTACCACAATTCTTCATGGCAAAAAATACTGTGCCATGAGCCCAAAGAACCTGAGAATCACCACCCTTATTTCATAGGTCCATTTATTCAACCAATTCCAATGCTTCCTAGCCTTTTTATTATTTCTAAGGGTTTTGAATCTTTTTTTAGTGTCAAGGGAATTGGGGTAGGGTGGGAGGGAGGGGGTAAGCAAGCAATTATTAAGTACCAAGCATATCCAGGCATTGTGATGAAGGCTTCACAAATATTGTTTGATGATTGATCCTGCCAACAATCTGGGAAGGTGAGTGCTATAATTATCTTCATTTTTTCAGTTGAGGAAACTATGGGAGTGAGAGATCAAGTGACTTACTTGGGATCCCATAGTCAGTAGTGTCTGAGGTTGGATTTGAACTCAGGTCTTTCTGACTCCAGGCCCAACATTCTATCTACTGTACCTCCCAACTACCTCATGTTGAAGCATAGAAGCCACTACTCAGAATAATGTTTTTAAATATGTCAAAGAAAACACACAGAATTGCAAAGGAAATAATTATAATGAAACACAGTTATCAAAATACTTAGGGAAAAGAATATCACTGTCAATTTTTCTCCTTAGCTACAAGGCTCTGTCAAATACTTTGATGAAATTCCAGTCTGTTACATCTATGGCATGAGCACCATGCACTTCAGCTTCCTTTCTGAAAGAAGAGAATCATCCTCATCCTTGCTCCATCTGCCTTTCAGGATTATTTAAAGGAAAGTCCTATGTAAATGGTAAAGCATTATTGAAATGTGAGCTGTTGTGATTCCTTCTGATTCCTGGCTCAGTCTAGGGACTCTCACTATCTATGTGACACAAAAGCCGCAAGGTGGATAAACTTCTATCTTAATGAACAAAAAAGAATTGTACGTGGCACAGTGACTTGGAAATGGATCTGATCAGGACTGTCGCTGTACCTGAATTAATACCTTCTCATACCTATTCTCATTCATAGAAGGTGCACAGTTGAGGATAGATTAATCAATCATTTTTGCACAAATTGCTTAGACATGAGGGCCTCAGCTTCCTCATGTAAGGAGGAACCATTGGCCTTGGTTGGTCTCTGAGGTTCCCTCCAACTTCAAAGCCTGAAAAGCTCTTCAATTCCTTATAATCCACCCATCATCCCCAAAACTGTCCTTTTCACTTCAAAAGCTGCCTCCCCTTCCCCCCTACTCCTAGATGATTTTCCATTTATAAGACTAAGGTTGCCAAGTGCTTGACTTTGCAATGTTTCCATTTTCATCAAATTTCTGTTGTCTCAGAGGATAAAGCCCTCTCTATGGCTGTGCTTAACTGTTGCCTTTCTCTTCCCTGACCTTACTTCATAATAATCACTAATTTTGAATGCATTTTTAAAATATGTCAGTTACTATACACACAAATAGCATCTTACCATAATCTTTTGAGGTCATAGGTTTATTAGATTATAAATGCTGAGAAAGGGCCCATTGAGTTAACCTAGACAAACTCATTATATATATTTGAGGAAACTGAGGCTGAAAAAAGTTAAATGACTTAACTAAGCCAGGCAGGTATGTCTCCTTTATCTCCAAATCCAATCCATTAATTAATCAAATAAGCATTTATTATGTATCAGAGCATGTATTAGCACTAGAGATAAAAATATGAAGAATGATTCAACCTCTTCTCTCAAGAAGCTCACGTCCTAATGGAGAAGATAACAAGTACATGTATAAATATATGCAGAAAAAATACAAGAAAGGGATAACAAGTACATTTATGAGGTCATCCAGGATAAATATGAGGGGAATAAATGCAAGGTAATTAGGGAAGGAGTATTTGGGTGGCTGGGTGGGGGGAGGAAGGGCCTCAGGAAAGGCTTCATGTGTTTGAGTTTGTTTTGAAGAAAGAGATTGTATGAGCCTGAAGTGAGTAGAGAGTGCATTTCAAGCTTGGGATATGGAGAGATGGCCAGGGCAAAGGTTAAGGGAAAAGTGCCTTTGGCAGAGGAGTATCATGGATGAGAAGCAGAGAGAAGGCCAATTTGGATAGAAGTGGGTGGTGGGAGGAATAATTTGCAATGAGGCAAACAGGGTCCACTACAAAGTTATGTTATAGGATCTCACTTCTGCCTAGAAATCCTTTTGCTTTTCTTTGACAGTTTCTAAAAGGGGGACAGGGAGGGACCTGGAATGCAAAGTTTGGAGACCTTACTTCTCTCTTAGGTTGCTAAGTACTTCCTCTAGACTCAATAAATTCACAAGAAATTTGCATGACTAGGGATTAGCTGCCAGAGGTGTGATGGTAGTTGAAAACTCAAATGAAAAAGGGTATATGATTTTTCATGGGGAAGACTTTGTGGGGGAATACACAGTCTAATTCCTAGTCCAAGATGAAAGGAATACATTTGCTTTAACCTAGCTGTTAGTGTGGTGGACATAGAGAACTGAACCAGGAGTCAGGTATACCTGAATTCAGATCTAATCTCTAACTCTGAATTAACTGTTTGTTCTTAACCATTTTATAAATTTTTAAAAATATTTATAAATATTTGTAAAAACTACTTAGCACAATATCTGGTAGGTGGTCTTTAAATGCTTATTTCCTCCCTCCCCAGACCTTTAACCCAGATAAAAGTAAAAGTAAAAGCTGGAGACCTTTCCATAGTGAGACAATAAGGGATAAGTAAGAAAAGTCTTGAGTGATCTTTTGGAATATCAGCTGACTATGGAATTGACTTGACTAATCAAAGACCTGAAAATATGCTGATTATTTCCAAAACATGTTGACCTGGAGTGATCTCACACTGAAAGAGTAGCAACTCTCCAAGAAGAAGCCACATTGTGGCAATAGTTTATAACTTCAATATAGAACAACTTTATCTTCTTAGAGAAGCAATAAGTAGTAGTTTTAGCAGGAAAGAGTACAACTACAGTGTATTGTACTGAAGAGACAGATCAGAATGTCAGTGGCAAAGAAGCTAATGGGTCACACCAAGGGAGTGGAAAGATAGAGCTCAGTAGCAGTTCCAAGCTAAGATGACCAGGATACAGAGATACAAGCATTAAGACTATCTTTGATTTCTCTTCACTTCCTCCAAGAGCTCCTAATTCCTCAGGAGGAGACAATTTCAATAAATTATAAATTTGGCGAGATACTCTC
This sequence comes from Macrotis lagotis, assembly GCF_037893015.1. Lineage (NCBI taxonomy): Eukaryota > Metazoa > Chordata > Mammalia > Peramelemorphia > Peramelidae > Macrotis > Macrotis lagotis. The sequence continues at coordinate 250,476,676 of NC_133658.1, read as the reverse complement.
AGGGTACCAAAAATGCCTCCTCCTCAATGCTCTATCTACCTATAGCTGCCAATGGGAGCAGCAAGAGCACTTCTCATTCCGTAAGACAGATGGCCTCAATAGACAAAGTACCTTAGCCACACCATACTTTACAGTGGGCTTCTTAATCTGGGATTCATAAACTTGTTTTAAAAATATTTTGTTAACTGTATTTCAACATAATCAATTTCCTTTGGAAAGCTATGCATTTCATTATATGCATTTAAAAACATTTCTGAGAAAGAAATGCTGATAGGTTAAGAAACCCTGTTAAAGAGTTTCATAGAAACTGTTCTTCTCTTGTGACTTATCTCCTCTTCCTCTCTGAAAACTTTTGAAAAGCTCCATGATAATCAAATGAAAATCTCATTTATGACATCAGCTGTAACAATCTCGGGCACAAAAATGTCTTGGCCTGACACAAGGATCATCTTCGTAACTGGTTTGCTGAAAAATAAATGTCATGGCTACTCTCTTACATTCTCCCCTAGACATTCTCTACCATGCTCCAAATTTTCATCTCAAAGACTTACTCCAGTCCTGGAATCTACATATTATTGGAAGTACCCTCAGCCTCTGTGGCCTCCCTCCCTGATCAGATGGTACCCCTTAAAACTTCCTTTTCAGGAGGAATCCCAGGTCCCCCAAGTCTCATTCTTCTTCAGACTACTCTCAAGCTCTTCTTCACCATATCCTTACCCTAGTTACCTTTGCCTCCCCTTTACTTCTCACTGATTTTGCCTTACTTTTATATGTTGTCCTTTCCTCCTTAGAATGTAAGCTTCTTGAAGGCAGGGTCTATCCTCGCATTGTATTTTTATTCTTAATCCACTGCACAGTGGCTGGCACATAATGAGTACTGGTTGATTGACTAAGTGATAGTATTCCCAACCTTGTTAATCCTAAAACTGGTGATATGATGAGTAGTGCCTTAATTTTACTCTGCCAAGGTAGAGATGACATAAGAGTCCCTACCACCATATATGAGTGTGTGTGTGTGTGTGTGTGTGTGTGTGTGTGTGTGTGTGTGTGTGTGTTGGGGGGAAAGAATGAAGCAGTAGCTTAATAAAAGGGTAATTTGCAAAGGATTGGCTCAATCTTTACCTGATCCCTGGGGTACTTACCCTGCAGAGAGTATTTTCTATTTTCTCTACCATCACAGTTGAGAGTTGGGGATTTCCCAGAGCTTAAAGTATGCTTGAAGAATAAGAAGGTGATAATAGCTATACCTGCAATCATAATGAGTAAATCTAGCCAGTATACTTAACCCTCCCACATTTTAGGAGTTAGGAATGTGACATCCCTGTTACTGGAAAATCCATGTAAATTTGAACCCTCTTCTGCACCAGAGAAAAAGTCTGATTTCTTTTATAGAGTGTTTGTAGTATCTTATCATAAAATTTGTGTCATTATTTTACAATACTTACACATATTTTATGCATTTCTGAGTTAAAATATTTTTGGGGTCATCTTCTGGCTTTCGTATGCCTATTATGATTCCAACAAAAATCTCTCAAAATTCCCATTTAGTTTATTATGTCAACCTGTGATATTAATGAAATCAAAATGGGGAAAATGAGGAAGGTATAACTATCAATTTTTTTCAATGAGAAGCTATGGGCTAAGAGGTTAAATGATTTATCCATAATTATATAGCATCAGAGGTCAAATTTAAACCTAGGTCTTTCTAACTCCCTATTTGGCATATCTAGTGTTCACTTCTATACCATGCTACCTACTGCACATCTTAAAGTAGAGCACAGGTTTGAAGAAGAACCATGAAATAGGCTATAATTAGATCCAAACAAAGTTTTTTCCTCCAGTTCTGTGATCTTCCTATATGTAGACATTGAGAAAGGTACTAAGACATTTCTAGAACTGTCTCCTCACTAAAGTGGGAGTAGCAGGTAGGGAGGAAACTCCTAGGACAGTTTTGATCATTAGGGAGAAGGCATTCAAAAAGATTGCTATTGGTAGAAATCCTTCTAAAATAATGTGTGTGTGTGTGTGTGTGTGTATAGTTAAGTACTTAGGAAACATTTCTAAGTTAAATACAAGAAGAAAGAAGTCCTGAGAATTCATCTAGGAAAGGAATGACTGTTTATGTTCATGTTTGTGTTGAAGGAAGTTGGGTGTAGAAGGTATCAGATATGAATGTCACTTAGATCTTTCTCCTCTCATCTAATTTTCCATTCAATGAAGAACATCCAACATTCAGAGATGGTTAGAGCAAGAAGGAATCCTAAAGACTTGGGTTTTGCTTCTAATCTATGCTATATATGAACTATGTGATCTTGGACAAGTCATTTGCTTTTCTGGGACTTACTTTCCCCATGTGTAAAATGATGGGGGATAGACTCTAATAATCCTTCCACTTTTGAATCTCTAATTATCATATAGTCATGGAATCCTATTCCTATATTTTATAAATGTGAAAAAAGGAGGACCATAGACAAGAAATGATATATTCAAAGTCATAAAGAAAGTTAATGGCAGGTCTTCATCTCTTATCAAAGTCTTTTGACTTCAAGTCCCAGGATTTTTCTTTTCCAACTACACCACCTGCCTTAATAGTGAAAACTTTGCCTAGTTAACATTTCCTCTGACTTACCTACTTAGCCATTTGTAATAAGTCTATAATTTTGACCTCCAAATTCACATGGAAAAATAAATCAAGAGGGTTTTCCATAAATTACATCTACAGACATTCACCAGCTATTCCACCACAGACTGTGTGATCCTGGAAGTCACCTTAACCTCTTTCTACCTACAACTATTTACAAAGGAATAATAATAGCACATACCTCATAGACTTATTTTGAAAATCAAATGAAATAATATTTAGAAAACACTTAACATAGTGTCTGGCACATAGTTAGTACTTATTCCCTCCCTCTTCCTCCTTGTGAATCTTTCAATTTGGTCACCAGTGTGATAGGGAGCTAGTTTATTGAGGAGTGAGGGTAATGTGTTCAAACTAGCACTTGAGGAAGATCAACTTGATAGCTAAATGGAAGATGAATTGGAGCTCAAAGAATCTTAAGGCAGGGAAACTAATCACCAGGGAACTGTAATAGGATTGGAGAGTGGTGATGAGATCCTGAACCAGGTTGGCAACCGTGTCAGAGAAAAGATGGGGATTCATACAAGAAAGACTGAAAATAGAATCAAGAGAACTTAGATTGGACAAAGGGGATGAGAGATAGTGACAAAATCAAGAACATAACCTAGGTTATACATCTGAGTAATGAGGAAGCTGGTGGGATCTTCCATAACAATAGGGAAGTTGTAAAGAGGAGGGGATTTGGGGAAAAGATAATGAATTCTATTTTGTACATGCTGAGTTTAAGATGTCCATGAGACATCCAGAATGTCTGAGAAGCAGATGAAAATTAAAAACTGTAGGAGACAAAATGGGAGATCAGGAGATTAATTAGGGCTGGATAAATACATCTAAGTATCACCAGCATAATGACTATAGTTGAAATCACTGGAGCTAATGAGATCATCAGATCAAATACTATAGAGGGGAAAGAGAAGAGAGCCTTGGAGGACACTGATTTTTAAAGAATGTGACTCTAGTGAAAATCCAACAAAATAGATGAGAAGAAAATGGTCAGACCAGTAGAAGGAGAAGCTGGAAAGAATAGTGTTCTAAAAATCTAGAGAGAAGAGGGTATCAAGAAGAAGAGAGTGGTCAGCAATGGCAAAGGCTGCAAAGAGGTCAAGGGGATGAGAATTGAGAAATGGTCATAAGATTGGGTGAATGAAAGATCATCAATAATTTTAGAAAGAGCAATTTGCAGTTAAGTGGTGGGGTTGGAACCCAGACTACAGAGAATTAAGAAAAGGAGTGAGATGAAAGGAAGTGGAGAAATCTATTGTAGATGGATTTCTCATGCGTTTAGCCATCAAAAAGAAAAGGGCTATGGAATGATGGCTAACATGCATATTTAGATTGTGAGTTTTTTTGTTGTGGTTTTTTGGAGGATAGAAGAGATGTGGGAATGTTTGCATGCAGTAGAGAAGTAGTCACTTGAGAGGGAGAGATTGAAGATAAATGAGAGAGTCAAGATGATAGAAGGGACAATTTCCTGGACAGAATGGGTTTAGTTATGCATGTTAAAGGGGTTAGTCTTTAAAAGAGGAAATCCACTTCTACATGTGAAATAAAGGTGAAGAGAGAAGAAAGTGGCAGAAGGTATTTGAATTATCTAAGATGACAAGGAGCAAAGAAGTGAGAACTCATGGGTAATGACCTCAATTTTTCTGTGAAGTGTGGGACAACATTATCAGTTGAGAGAGTGAGGATCAGGGGAGTTATTGTGGGTTTGAGAAGGAATGAGGAGGTTTGGAAGAGGTACTGTGACAAATAGGATAGTAAGTCAATGAGATTGGTACAAAGGGATTACCTTGTCTCAGGAAAGGCTCAGTTGAGATTATAGTATATAATGGGTCCAGTCATCAGAATTTCATGATTTTTTGTAGCTTTGTGCAGCAACAAGTATAGGAGTAGATCATGGAAATAATCAAGGGTTTGAGGACTGGCAGGATAGGATTAAGGGGCAAGGCACCTGAGAGGAGAGTAGAATTGTACTGGTTTACTTCCAGATCAAGATAAGCCAGGAAGAGAAGTATGGTCAGTGTAGGGATTATGGCCTGGAAAAGAACTGAGGGAAAGAGGAACCAGAGGTTTAAGTGAAAATGAAATTTGGGGGCAGCAAGGCAGAGAGAGAAGTTGGAAAGACAGCAAATTGAGATTATATGAAGGAATAACTACAGTTATGGGTGATGACAGGATCAAAGGTATGGCCATTTCTATTTAGCTGAAGTAGAGTGATGATCCTAGGATAGGACTAAATTGAGAAACTGGGATGTTAGAGATTTTGAAAGAATATGTGTGTGTTGATATCTCCTAGTACAGGTGAAGGAATTGAGGAGGAAGGAAAAACTATGAATCAGTTACTGAACTCATTGAGGAGGGAAGGAGAGTGTCTGAGAGGTCAGTAGACAACAACTAAAAATCCTTGTATGGGTGTTAAATATGAATTATATGAATCTAAAAGGAAAATAGTTTACTGAGTGATACTGACTGATGAAAAGCCTAGAAGTAGGAATATTTTAACTGTCTCCCCAAGACCACTGAGTCAGGGTGAGAGGGTGATATGAGTGAAGATTTAACTAATGCTGAAAAGAATAGTCAGAGAATCTGTATCATGAGGAGGGAGCCAGATCTCACCAAGTACAAGAAGATGGAAGGATCATGAAAGGAAAAGGTTTGTTTGTTACTTATGAACAGGCATTCCAGAGAGCACAGTGGAAGGGATGACTATCTTTAGAATAGGACATTTAAGGAACTGGTTTGAAAGTGATGTGAATGAGGGGGCAGGAAGTAGAGAATTAAAAGTGAGGATAGAATGAAAACAATTGGGATGTTCAGAATGACTGAGATATGGAGAGTTGGAAATATGATAGACATTGACCTCTGAGCCTCCTCACTTTTGTCCATAATCTATTCTGCTAATAGTATTCTTTCTAGGCCTGACCACATCATCCCTTTACTTAATAAATTGTAGTGGCTCCCCATCACCTCCTGAATCAAATATAAAATCCTCTGTTTGGCTTTTAAAGTTTTTCACAACCTGGTCCCTTCCTACCTTTCTAGTCTTATACTTTATTTCCCTCCATATCCTCTACAATTCAGTTCCACATCTTTTCCTTGGCTGTCCCTTCCATGTCCAAAATGAAATATTCACTTCTGTTTCCTTGCTGCTCTGATTTCATTCAAGTCAATTAAAATCCCACCTTCTAAAATCCCAATCTCTTCCTACCTATTCTGTTTGCTATTGCCATCTCCTGGAAGCTGATTTTCCATTCACACAGTATTTATCTTGCATGTACTTAAATGAGTTGTTTGTCCCATTGTCTCCTCTATTAGAATAGAAGCAATCTGAGGCTAGGGACTGTGCTTAGTCTCTATATTTATCTCTAGCTCTTAAAATAGTGTCTGGCACAGAGTAAGGTTTTGCCTGACAATCTTGAATCTGTACAATGGGGGCTGATAATAAACTGCTTTGTTGACTTAGTTGTAGAGAGGTGATAAGGAAGGATTAGGAGGATCCAATCAAATAACATAGGGCAGCAATAAGGTATAATGGTAGTGGTTGGGGGTGGTGTGGAGTGATGGGGGAGACACTGAATAGAGAATCAAGAGAAGGAGATTCAAATCCTAGCTCTCCTTAGCTGTGTGATCATGGAGAAAGTCATTTAACCTTCCTAAGTTTTTCCTCCTCTGGGAACTTGACCCATTGCCCCAAGGATCACTTCCTTTCTCTTATCTTTCTTCTCTTCAGTGTCTGAAGTATTTACTCATTCCTCCCCTACCACCTACAAACATCCATTTGAGCCTGCTAGATTATCAATTCTAAATATCCCTTCCTTTTCACTAGAAACTAGCCAATTAATACATTATATCTACTGGCCAGCCCTAGACACCAGACCATGATTCACCTTCACATCTGTACAACTATTTATCTCCAACCCCCACCCTCAGCTCCGGTCATCTCACCACCTTTCTGCAGTGTATACATACCTTTCCACTTCCTCAGAACAAAACACCCTGATACATTCATTACTCCTCTACACAAATCATCTTCCTTTAGTGAAATGCAAGATTTTTGAGGGAAGGGACCATCTCTCTTCTAAAAGAATAGATATCTCTTAGCACAATATCTAGCACAAAGTAAGCGCTCACTAATAGACATTTGTGTCATTCATTCTTTCACAGTCACACAGTCAAACTCATTTAAAAAAATCATATATAACATATTATATGATAAATATAAAGATATAGATATACATACTTTATTTTATTTATATTATGTATGTATGTATATTTGGAGAGAGAGAGAGAGAGAGAGAGAGAGAGAGAGAGAGAGAGAGAGAGAGAGAGAGAGAGAGAGAGAGAGAGAGAGAGAGAGAGAATCTTCCATTTGCTCACTTCTAATTCAAGCCCTCATCATTTCTCACCTGGGCTATTGCAGAAACTTCCTAATTGGTCTCACTGCTTCTTTCCCCTCTACACCTGCCAAATTACTGTTCTTAAAGTGCAGGTCTTACTATGACTTCTGTAGTTGAACATTAAGACTTTTCTTTTCTCTTAAACATTACATTAAGAAAAGAAATTTTCTACTTTGAAGTTCTTTCTAGATTTACCTAAATGAAGAAAAATTTATTAGTATTTAAAATCACTTTCTGCCTCAGTTTCCTCATCTGTAAAATGAGAAGAATAATAGCACCATTATTAATATTATTATTATTATTAATAATCAAACTTCCAGGAAAATAATTCCCCACATTAAATTCTTTTCTTCCCTACTAAGAGCCTAACAATTCTTCAATACTCTGGGTCAAACTTTAATATAGCTTTGAAGATGGATTAAGGTGACAGGAACATTTTAATCTAATTAAGATCATTCTCTCCACCTATGCCCACATTAAATGTTGGAAAATAACTCTCTAGGATGCTCAGACTTTTAAAGTTACTCTTGTTCTGGGTGTGACAAATCAAATGTCCTGAACCCTTCTTTTATCTTAACTGTGAATTTTTTTCTTTCTTTTTGATTTCTATAAATGTACAAAGCCTTGCCAGGCTTCAAGAATTTCAATTATGGAGGGTAATTCTACTGATTGAATTTCTTCCCAAGCAGCAGTACTTGTATGGGTATCCAGAATATATTTAACATATACTGTGTATATGTTTGTTCATAGACATGTACAATATATATATGTGCAACCACATACATGCATTGTATATAAATGAATATATGTTGTTTATCTGTATATCCAACACCCACATGTATTTGTATGTGCACATACATGCATCCAACTATCTATAGATCTATAGCTATATACACACAAATAAAATAAAATGTCCAAATGTAGAGTACTAAAGTTATCCTTCCACACTACCCTTCTTAATCACCTTCAGTCTAATATTTTTTTTATTTTATTTTTTTAGGGTTTTTTTTTTGCAAGGCAAATGGGGTTAAGTGGCTTGCCCAATGCCACACAGCTAGGTAATTATTAAGTGTCTGAGCCTGGATTTGAACCCAGGTACTCCAGACTCCAGAGCCGGTGCTTTATCCACTACGCCACCTAGCCACCCCGTCAGTCTAATATTTAAAGCCAACCACATTCTGGTTCTCACTTACCTTTCCAGATTTATTTTATATTATTCAATTGTATATGTTTTATATTCCAGCCCTGATACTCTACAAGATGTTCCCTATTTTTAATTTTTGACATCCGACCTCTGGGCCTTCTCACAGGCTGTGTGGCTGGCTCATGCCTAGAATGCCATCCTTCCTCACTTCTGCCTCTTAGACTCTCTTTAATGTCTTTAAAGGATCAATTCAGAAACCCTTCCTGATTCCCCACAACACCTCATGACTTTTTTTCTCTCCTCAAATTATTTTACCTTTTCTTACCATTTACCTAAGTAGAATCTGAGTTCCTTGAATACAGGGACATCATTTTCATCTTAGTACCCTGATCTCTTACTGCAGCTTCTTTCATTCAGTAAATACTGTTAACCACTATTTCCCTTTGGCTAAAACAAAACAACAAAGTTAGTTTTATAAATGAAGCTTAATTCTCTAGGATCTTGCCAAAACCTATGGGTGGATAGCATCCTTACAAATGTCAACACTGACTCAACATTTTGGAGAATTTTTATACAATTTAGACAAAGAGCAGTAAAACTTGAAGTGACCAACCAATGAGATTTCACATAGATGACTTGGTTTTATAACTACAATTCTTTCAAATCTCACAATATTTACTGGAAGTTCATATTGACAAGAATTCCATTTATGTTGAAGAGCAAATGTTTACAAACAACACTAAGAATTTCTCTCTGCTCATCTAGGATGTCCCTTATCTTAAAGTTTGTTGATCAAGGTACTAACATTGTAATAATAAAATAGTATTGCCACAGGTGTAAACAACATGGAGACAGGCCTTACATAGCAGGTTGCATTTTATAACCCTTAGTTGAAGGTTAAGAGACAAACTTCTGATCAGAAATACATTGCTCAAGAAATATTAATTTCATCTTAGAGAATATCAGGTTAGACAATACTTAATAAATGGTAGATGAATTGAATTTAAATTGTTATATAAATGTGAGTTAATATTATTATTGAGAAGGAAACATATTCCAGGAGACTGAGAATAGGCTTCAGAGTCAAGAAAATTCCAGTTCAAGATCTACCTCTGAAATTAATATGAGATCTTGGGCAAGTCATTTAACCTCTAAGTGCTATTAGGTCAATGGTGCTAAACTCAAATAGAAATCAATTCCTGGAGGTCATCAATTGCCTTAGAAAATTACAAATTAAGAATATCAGTGTTTCTTTTTATTTATTTTATTAAACATTTTCCAATTACATTTTATTCTGATCCCCATTCCTATTGGGAGTTGTGTTGGTGGCTTGATATTTGCTACTTCTACTTCAGTTGGAGAAAAAATGACAATCTGCATCTGGTAGATAAAAAGGAGCTCCCTATGCTATACTAATGAAATTATAGGCAAATTATATATAATATATATACATACATATATATATATATATACATACACACATGTACAAATCATATACATAATTATATTGGAAGTGAACATCTTTGAAAAATATAAAATATATGTAATATATAAATATATATAAATAAAATATATAAAATATTAAAAAATATAAAAATATAAAATATAAAGCACTTCCCAAACCCTAAGGTATTGTCAACCTCCATTGCATTCAGGTAAGTTGGGTGGTTCAGTGGATAGTGCACCAGGCTTGGAGTCAGGAAGACCTGAGTTCAAATCTAGTCTCAGAAACTTATTAGTTCCTAATTATGTGAACCTGGCAAATCCTGTTTGCTTCAGTTTCCTCATCTGTAAAATGAGCTGAAGAAGGATACTATTCCAGTATCTAAGCCAAGCAAACTCTGAATGGGGTCATAAAGAATCAAACATGATTGGACAACAACAACAATGAAAAGCTTTGCCTAAAATTGCTAACTGTTTCTAAACAGCAAACATTCCCCATAAAGGGTCAGTTGGTATCATGAGGAAAACATTGCAACTATAGATAGATATTGTGGGTAAGGAAGAAGGGAGGACCTGGCTGTGTAGCCAGAGTCCAGAGGATAGTGTGAATCAGGTTAGGAAAAACTCTGGAAATCAGCCAAATGACAAACTTAACATTAGATTTTTGAGTCATTTTGGGAAAGGCTGATAATATATTAATGAGGCTGTGAAGAGGCAGCTGGGTGTGCATCAGATGTGGAGTTAGGATAGACCTGAGTTCAAATCTAATTCCAAACACTTACTAGCTGTGACAAATCACTTAAACCCTATCTTCCTCAGCTTCCTCTCCTGTCTAATGAGGGGTAATAATAGCAGTGACATTCCAGGACAGTTATGAGACTTTAGTAAAATAATATTTGTAAAAGTTTTTGCATACCTCAAAGTTTTATCTAAATGATATGATGATGAAAATTTTATTTTGAAATGTCTTTGAATGGGCAACAATCAGGAGAAAATGCATGTACTCAAATTAGATTCTGTGCATGGGAAGTTACAAAGGAAGCTGAAGATAGTTTGGGAAGCTAATGGGGATAGACTCACTGCTTTGACCAACCAAAGAAACCCAAGTGTCTTTTAAAAAGTTTTTCAGATCATCATCTATTTGAATATTTGAAAATGTCTGTTAAAACTTAAGGCTGTGTTTAGCTCTTTAAATGTCCCTGGTGGATAAAACTCACTGTGAGCAAAGATGGCTTTGGTCCCAGTTTCTCTTTAAAGTCCTATTGATTGCGGAGTATTTCCTGCCTGTGTAGCCTGAGAGCCCTCTCTGTTGTGGGCAGACAGACAGCACCATGGGGTTATACTGTATATGTGCATTCCTGAGCCGAATTCATATGGGCTATCGATGAAGAAAGGGGGAAAAGTTCAGATTTCTTCCTGGTAAACATTTGTAATCTGTGAAAGCTCTGGCTGTCAGGAACCAGAATGAGAGATGGAAGAGAAGGAAAACAGACTGAAAGCAATTCAGTCATTTAAGGGGGGGGGTGGAGGGAGAGAGTTACCTGCCTGGTGCTGAAGTCACCAGGGAAAATAAGAGAGAGACAGAGACAGAGACGGAGTCAAATACAGAGACAGAGAAACACAGAGACAGACAGATAAACAGAGACAGGCAGATATAGACACAGAGAGAATCAGAGATAGAGATAGAGAAACAGACAATCACAGGCACAGAGACAGACACAGACACAGAGAGACACAGAGATAGAGAAAAAGAGACACAGACGCAGAGTCAGATAGAGACTGACACAGACACAGAGATAGAGACAGACAAACACAGACATAGACACAGAGATAGAGACAGACAAATACAGACACAGAGACAGACACTGACACAGACAAAGACATAGAAAGACACAGAGACAGAGAAGGATACAAAGAGTCAGAGAGACAGTGAGACAGAGTATTAGAGTTAAAAAAAGGACCTAGCTATTGGGCCACATGTATTTGCTTACATAGGTTGAATTTGACATAGTGTTGGGGACAGCGCTAACCTGTGTGACTTTGGATAAGGTCCATAGCCCCTCTCCCCTTTGGTTTCCTCATTTGTAAAATGGAGATAACATATGTACTTTCTACGTCCCAGGGTCTTACGAGGATTTAGTAAGACAATCGATATGAAAGCACTGTGTACATTATATGACAAGATGTAATTTGAGTCAGGTCAATAGCCAAGCACTTCTCTTGTGCCAGCTCTGGGTTAAATCCTGAGAATACAAATACAAGCAGAAAGAAAGACAATCTTTTCCCTCAAGAAGCTTATATTCTAATGGAGGGAGACAATATATAAAAGGAGATGAGGGAAAAGAGTTGAGGGTACCTACAATAGGAACTTGGGAGAAAAAGTATAGGACAGTCAGGAGTGCAAAGATGGAGAGCAATCCATACTTGTTGGCCTCGGACCAGGAGGAACCAATCAATCAAAGGGTTATTGTTAAAAACCTGTGTTCCAGCAGAGCCAAGATGGTGGCATTAAGGCAGGAATTCCTGGAAACTCATTCCCCCAAAAACTCTAAAAGTCATCAAATTATGATTCTAGCCAAAATTTAGAGGGGCAAAACTCACAGAAAGACTGAGTGATACAATTTCCCAGTCCAAGGCAATTTAGAAGATCTACAGGAAAGGTCTGTTTCACTAGGCAGGGAGTTTGAAAGAGTCCCAGCATAGTAAAGCAGGACAAGAGCAAACCAGCTCTAGTCTTCCAGGAAGAGTTCGTGACTCACCTGGGTCCATGACAGAGGGGGTGGTTTCCAGACTTCTTGGCCCAGGGATCACCGGGGACAGCCTGAAGGGGTGTTGAGAGAACTCTGATGCACTAGTGGAGTGCTGGCCTCAGAGCAGCCCTGTGGTGAGAACCTGCAGCAGGAATCAGGGAAGCCACCCAGCACTTCCAGAGCTCCCAGCTCACAGATGGTAAGGGGGTTAGAGGAGACTGCAGAGGTCTCTCTGCTCTCCTTGGGGCAGGACTCTGCTGTTTGCTCACATTCAGATTCAGGTTGCAGTCTGGGCCCCCATCCCATCATATAGGAGCAGGGACCTTCCTCACAGCTCCAGGGCAGAGGGGAAGGTCTGTGGTCATCTACATACCAGAGCACAGACAAAGAAGCAGTCAGAGCCTCTTATAAGATCTTAGAGGAATTAAAATCCCTAAGATTGTCCCCAAAACCCTCCAAAGCCTTGGAAATGCAGTAAATCAATCCTAGACTGAGGAAATAAGTAAACAACAGAAAAAGAAGAATCTGACCATCAAAAATTACTTTGGTCCCATGGAGAATCAAAAGATGACAAAGTCAAAACTTCTGTATCCAAAACCTCCAAGAGAAATAGAAAATGGGCTCAGGCTATGGATGAGCTCAAAAAAGACTTTGAAAAGCATTAAGGGAGGTAGACAATAAACTGGGTGGGGGGGAGAATGAGAGCAATGCAGATAAATCATGAAAATCAAGTCAGCAGCTTGGGTGAAAGAAATACCAAAAAAGTGAAGAAAATAAAATGTTAAAAATCAGTTTAGACCAAATGGAAAAAGCATCACAAAAGGCAAATGAGGAGAAGAATGCCCTAAAAAGCAGGACTGGCCAGCTGAAAAAAGAGATTAAAAAAAGCTCTCTGAAGACAATAATTCCTTCAAATGTAGAATGGAATGAAAGGAAGTCAATGACTTCATGAGAAATCAAGAAGAAATAAAACTATCAAAAGAATCAAAAATTAGAAGAAATTGTGAAATATCTCAATGGAAAAGCAACTGATCTCAAAAACAGATCCAGAGAGATAATTTAAAAATTATTGGGATCCCTGAAAGTCATGACCAGGAAAAGAGCCTAGACTTCATTTTTCAAGAAATAATACAGCAAAATTGCCCTGAGATACTAGAAGCAGAGGATAAAATAGAAATTGAGGGAATTCACTGATCACCTCCTGAAAGAGATCCCAAAAGAAAAACTCCCAGGAATATTATAGCCAAATTCCAAAACTCCCAAGTCTAAGAGAAAATATTAAAAGTTGCCAGAAACAAACAGTTCGGCTACTGAGTCTCCATAGTCAGGATTACACAGGATTTGTCAGTGTCTACATTAAGTGCTTGTAGGGCTTGGCATATGATATTCCAGAGGGTAAAAGATCTTGGTTTACAACCAAGAATCAACTACCTGGCAAAACTGAACATCCTCTTTTGGGGAACGGATGGACTTTCAGTGAAACAGGGGGCTTTCAAACTTTCCTATTGAAACAACCATAGCTGAACAGAAAGTTTGATCTCCCAAGTACAGGACTCAGGTGAACCAAAGAGGGAGTGAACGAGGACTAATTATGAGGATCTTAATGATGTTGAACTGTATGTATTTCTGCTTGGGAAGAAGATACTGATAACTCATATGAACTTTCTCATTCATAAGAGCAGTTAGAAGGAGTATATATAGACAAGGCACAGGAAGGAGTTAAATATAATGGTATAATATAGTAATAAGATGGAGTCAATGGGTGATAAAGGAAAGTACTGGGAGGAAAAGAAAGGAGAGGAAGAAGAAGCTAAGATATTTCACATAAGAGTCAAGAAAATACTTTTGCAATGGAGTGGAATGGGGGAAGGCAAGGGGGAATGAGTGAACTTTCATTCTCATCAGAAATGGCTCAGAGAGGAAACAACATACACACTTAATAGGGTATAGAAATCTATCTTACCCTAGAGAAAAATGAGAAGAAAGGGATGGATTAAGGAGGAATGGGGGAGGGCAGGAAGGACTAGGTGATAGAAGAGAGGGAAGATCATGGGATACATCAGATACAACATACTTCTGTACAGCGACAGAGAGAGAGAGAGAATAGAATAAATGAGAGTGGAGAGGAATAGCATGGAGGGAAATACAGCTAGTAAGAGCAACTGTGGGAAAAATAGTGAAACAACTTCTCTGGCAGACATGATAAAGAAAGCAACTCATCCCAGAGACAGAGCCATTGGAATCTGAACTGACTGAAGTGTACTCTTCTTTCCCTCTTGCTATTCTTGAGGTTTCTCTATCTTTTGGAGATAGGGGGGTTTCTGTTTACTCTTACAACAAGATTGTTGTAATAATATAAAAATAAATAAACCCAAAAAATAAGACAAAAAAAGAACCTGTGTTCCCTTGTTTGAAAACAATAGGTCAGCCCTGCTCTATTACTAGAAAGTTTTTATCAGCTTCTAAAGTTTCTATCAATTTCTAAAACCATTAAAAGATCTCAATAAGCCATCTCTCCAGTTATCCTCTCAGGTGTCTTTTTCAATCTATTGTCTCCAAAAATACCCAAGATGATTTTTCTTAACGTTTCTAGTTCCTAAAAGATCTCATAAGGTCATAGGATTTAGAGCTGAAAGAGATCATTGAAGTCTTGTAGTTCAGAAGTTCCTAACTTTTTATGATCCCTGCACTCTTCTATGAGTTTCAACAAAACTTCCTTGTAATACCTATTCAGTAAGAAAAGAAATAAATTCTAGATGTTTTCATTTAATGAAGGAAACAAGCCTTTATTGTTTATATTACATATCAGGTTTTATATATATATATATATATATATATATATATATATATGCATACATATATTTCATTTAATCCTGAGAGCAACCATGAGAGGTAGGTGCAATTCTGCAATTCTTATCTTCATTTTATAGCTGAGGAAATTGAGGCAGTCAGAGGTTCAGTGACCTACCCAGGGTCATACAGCTAATCAGTATCTGAGAAAGGATTTGAACTCAGATCTTCCTGACTCCAGGCCCAGTGCTCTAACCATTGTACCACCCAGCTGCTTGTTTATTGAAATAAAATAGATTAATGAATTTAAGCAGGATGAAAGTGATTTACTAAATGCCCCCATGCCCCACTGACAAACTTCTCCCTATCTAGGAACTCACTAACTGAGAATTTCTGCTCAAATTCATTTTATAAATTGCCTTTTTCTCCTCTTCATGCTTGTTATGATGCCCCCTCCTCACCTTTACCTTTTCAACTTCTCTCTTCAAAGAGCAGTGATGGGGGACGGTTAGGTGGCGCAGTGGATAGAGCACGGGTCCTGGAATCAGGAGTATTTGTGTTCAAATCCAAACTCAGATACTTAATAATTACCTAGCTGTGTGCAAGCTACTTAACCCCATTGCCTTGAAAAAAACCCTTAAAAAAAAGAGCAGTGATGACTAATAGTCTGTGTGTAACCCTGGTGTTTACATATATCTAGAAGAAGGCCATGAAGCATTTTGGGTGGACCCTCTGGAGAGGATTGATGGGAGGAAAAGGTCCAGAGTTGTTCAACATGACAGGATTTTGTTTGGGTCATGTTGGGTCATGGTTGCAGGGAGAACCCATACTTGATAAGGTCAGCAATTCATCAGTATATGGAAATTCTCTAAGCTCCAACCCTACACTGGGGACCATTTTAATAGATTCACTAGCCTTTTCTCCTGCTGCCTTAGCAATCCATTCTTTCCTCTATTCCTCAAAGGAATAATTATCTCACTCTTTTACCAAGTTGACTGCTTGTGGCTATTTTTCTTCCACTTTTATAAACACCTATTTTGGATGGAGATCTTTAAAGATGACATGGTGAGGCCTATTAAACCCCAAACAATTGTTTCAAAAAGGAGATGAGATATATACTCATATGAAGTTTTGTTTAAAAAAATTCTCCCCTTTCATTATGGAATCACCAACTGCTGGAACCTATCACTCCATTTCTCTTTTTGTATTCCCAGATTTAACATATAGAAGTTGCTAAATAAATGCTTTTTTAATTGAACTGAGTCAGAAGGGGCTTTGACACCATCTCACATTTTACAAAGAAGGAAATAGACCCACTGTTATGGTCTGGTATGATAGATTTGGAGTCGAAAATGTAGTTTGGGATTCTAGTTTTCCTTCTTGCTACCTGTATAACGTTGAGAACATCTTTCTATTATCTCTGGTCTTCACATTCCTCTTCTGTAATATGAGAGAGGGAGAGATCTGTCAGGGACCCTTTTAGTTCCAAATCTTGGGTTGTTTCCTCTTTGGACTTTAGGTATGTTTATCATAGGATCATGGATATGGAATTGGAAGGAACCTAAAAGGTCATTAAGACCAACTCCCTCATTTCACAGTGAGGAAAGTAAAGAACAGAGGTTAAATGACTTGCCTGGGGTCACACAGCTATTATCTGAGGCCAGATTTGAACCCTGATATCAGTCTCAACACTCTATCTGCTATACAAAGTTGTCTCTTCCTATTTTTAAAGTTCAGTTTTAAATTAGTATTTCTTTTTTATTTTTTCAATTACACAAAAAAAGAATTTTAACATCTAAATTTCTCATCTCCTTCCTTGAGAAGGCAAGTAATTTAATATAGATTTCACTTTTGTAGTCATATAGAACATATTTCCATAGTCACCACATTGCAAAAGAAACCTCCCCCCCAAAAAAAATCCCCTCATGTTGAAATAAATGGTCTTAAACATCCCCTTTAACTCTTAATATTATGAGTGGAAGTAACTTTCCTGCTTTCAAAACTGGGCTTCATTATCTCATTTAGGCTTGAAGTAAAGTGGCTACTCATGAACCCAATTCCACTATTGACCAGAAGCAAATATTTGGCCTGTTTAACTTTTTAACTGGATTAGTTTGCCTCTCTAGAGCTAGACAGTCTGGTGGACAGTTAGAGATGCAGTGGATAGAGCACCAACTGTGGAGTCAGAAGGACCTGATTTCAAATCTGGCCTCAGACAATTGATATTTATTAGTTGTATGACCTTGGTCTAATCACCTAACCTTGATTGCCTTACATCCAGGGACATTTCTAGTCATCTTGATTCATATTTGGCCACTGTACCCAGAAAGTTCATCTTTTAAATTACCTTTTTTTCCTCTTCAGTGGTCTCCCTCTTCATCTTTTTTTTTTTACCTCTTTTACCTTTTTATCTCTTCAACTCCTAACTCTATTCAAAGGACAATTCAAGAGCAGGTATGTTTGATAGAAAGTCTGTGTGTTCCCTTGGAATCCACACATATCTAGGAGAAGACCATGAAACATGTTGGATATATTCTGGGAAAGATTGATAGGAGGGCAAGATTCATAATTATTTAGCATGACAAACCTTAGTTGGGCCATGTTGAGAGAAAGTGAGGCTGGTGACTTAACATAGCATCTCCTCATTCAAATCTAATTACTTTCCTCTCATGGTATCTTCTCCCTGATATCATGATCTTCAAAAATGAAGAACAAACATTATCATTGTCATCATCATCATCATCATCATCATCATCATCATCATCATCATCAGGCAGTCTAGTGGCTCCCTCATCCTGGGGTCTCATTATATTGATGATAGAAGCCCTATTCTAGCTCCTTGAAATGATTCGCCAGCCTCAGTCCCACCTTTCAGGCTCTTTCACAGGAACAGGAATTACAAGTGAATACCCCTCCCCTCTTTCCTCTTCCCCAAAACAAAGTCACAGTCAGTATTAGAATCCAGCTCTCTTCAATTTTATTGGAGGCCTTAAGAGGGTGAGTGGGGGATGTGGGCTAAAACTTAGTAAATGTTACTAATGATACTAATTCTCACAAAGCCTTTGGAGCCAACATATTTATTTTCCTGTTGAACGGCTCCCGGTAAACTCAAAATTATCCTCCACTTTAATTTAAGCTATGGTAGACTGAAAAAAAAATACTAAAATGCACTTAAGGAAATGCCTTCAGGAGTAAGTGGGACACAGTTCTAAAGTGAATAGACTCCTTTTGGGCTGTGTTCTTCATCATCATTAATTATTTATTGGATTCTGACAGGGCACTTGGCGCCACAGAGACACAAGGAAGACAGGGTCCCTGCCCCTGGGGTTTCCAAAGGAAGGGGGAGTAGCAGTGGAGACACAGTAATGCACCAATTGGGAAGACAGTTACATATGTATCAGTCACCCAAAGTTTCCAATGCCCATGTTGCATTTCTAATTTATGAGGTTGTCAAGGAAAAGGCTTCCACAAACACTGGAATTAGATCCTTAAAATTCCTCCTGGATCTGTTCCCATATCTTAAATTGGTTATGATTTCTAAGGAGGCTTGGGCATTAGGGAGTTTTACAGGCACTGGGTATGTAATACTTTGAACCAACCCAATGTGTTCTAGTCCCAGACCTTACTGGATATGATCTTGGACAAATCCACTTCTCTGTGTTTTCAGTGTTGAGTAAGAGATGCAGACTATAGGATCTTGCATGTCCCTTTGCGTTCTCATACTCAATATTCTGAAGTCCCTTCTTGCTCTGATATTCATTTCATTTTCTAAGGTCATTTTCACAAGAGCATTGATGAGCAGCAGACTTTCCATAGGAGGGGAAGAATCTTAAGATCATACCATAGGACAGCTGTTGAAAGAACTGGAAGTGTCTAGCCTAGAAAAGCAAAGGTGGGTGTAGAAGATAGTAGAGGGGATCATGATAAATATCTTTAGGGGTTTAAAGGACTTTCATAGGGAAGAGTTATTAGAAATATTTCACTTTGTCCCAGAGGGTAGAGCTTAGGAGCAGTTAGTAGAAATTTCATAGAGGATGTAAAGAAAAATTTCCTTACAACTAAAAGATGAATAGACTGCCCCAGAAGGTAATGAGTTTCCTTTCTTTGGAGGTATTCAAACAAAAGACAGAAGATCATTTGATATATGGGGGTTCTTGTTCAGGGATAGGTCAGACTAGACTCTGAGATCTCTTCCATCTCAGGTTTTGTGTGATTCCATCCTTCCTAGCTCTGACATATAGATTCTCTGTTCTAGTTCAATCCAACCAGCATTTCCATACTTATTGATATTTATGCACACAGCCAACTGTTCACAAGGCATCCCAGAGGATACAAAGGAAAAAAAATTATTTCTTGACCTTAGGAAGCTTATATATAACTTGGAGAAATAAAATATAAACATATAAGTAAATGTAAATTAATTTCAGGAGAGTAAGAGCTAGGAATATGCTGGGAAACATTTAACAACTATCTAAGTGAAATTTCATTTACAGTATTCATACTTTCTTGAGTCTAGAGATAATCAACAAAATGATAAATCAAGCCCTGA
This sequence comes from Macrotis lagotis, assembly GCF_037893015.1. Taxonomy (NCBI): domain Eukaryota; kingdom Metazoa; phylum Chordata; class Mammalia; order Peramelemorphia; family Peramelidae; genus Macrotis; species Macrotis lagotis. Next base: position 250,456,962 of record NC_133658.1, on the reverse strand, counting down.
TGTATAACATTTGTGAATTTATGACATATAAGTGACCACCCTGGCTCTAGTGCCTCTCTGGGGAGAGCACCACATGTAGGGGAATAGCTAAAGGTTTTATGTAGAAGATGCCACCTGGACTATGTCTGCCATATTACTTAGGAGGAGGAAATAAGGACCTAACATTCTCCCTGGCTAGGAAATAAGGACCTAACATTCTCCCTCCCATTCCTAGAATACTTTCCCTTTATTTCTCCCACCAACCTCCCTGGCTTCCTTTAAGTTCCAACTAAATTTTTATCTTCTATAGGAAACCTTTTCCAACCTCTCTTAATTCTAATGTCTTCCCTCTGTTTATTATTTCCTGTTTATCCTGTATACAGTTTGCTTTGTATATATGTGTTTGCATGTTGTTTCCCTCTTTAGATTGTAAGCTCCTTAAGGCTCAGACCATCTTTTGCCTTGTTTTGTATTTCTGATGTTTAACATAGAACCTATAACAGATGTTTAATGATTTTTTAAAGATTATTGACATGAGAATACTGTTTTTAGGGAAAATAGGTTGTCCAGTTGGGTTCAAACATAGGATGTGTTTGTTGGGAGGCTGGAGTAGTAATATGAAATCTATATGAAAAAGTACACCTAGGTTCAAGTCCTGCTATGACGTTTTCTAACTGAGTCACCCTGGCCAAGTGACTTCACCTCCTTGAGTGTCAAAGGTCTTGAACAAGACCTCTTGAACAAGAACAAGTTTTCTCATTTGTAAAATAAGGAAGTGACCTTTGAGGTCCCTTCCATTTCTAAATCTGTGATCAAAGATATGCTATACAAAAGTAGGAGTAAGATTATGAAAGGCTTTAAATTCTACCTGCTAAAGTTTATATTTTTGCCTTAGAAGCAATAGGGAGCCATTGAAACTTCATTTATGTGGTTAGAACTGTTCTTTAGGAAGCTAATTTTGGCTAGTTTTGAAGGTTTGGATGGAAAAAGAAGAGAGTAGAAATATGGTTTCTATTAGAAGTCTATGGTAAACATGGTCCAGGGAGAGGTGATGAGGTTTCGAGGGAATCCAATTAGGAGCTTGCTGCAGTAATTTGGGCCTGAACTAGAGTGTGTGTGAATGAAGAGAATAAAATGTATATGAGAATTGCTGTAGAAATTGATTCAATAAGACTTGGCAACTGATTGGACAGAGGAAGTGAGTGAGAGGGAACAATCGTGGATGACTATGAAATTGCAAAGATTCATTCCCATTCTAACCATCCTCTTAGTCAATATATCATGTTAGCATTTCATAGATGTTTGCTTTGCAGGGCTGTTATTTGAATCCAAATTTTATTTTTTCCTAATAGATGGTCCACTCCAATTCTGATATCCCATGAGTCCATGAGATAACACTACACAGCAGATAATGTTGGAATTGATCTTTTTAGTATAAGCAGTCATTCTGTGCCATCACTTACAAACTCAAATATAGACAACTGTGCTTAAAAATAAAACTGCTTATTTGGGTTATTTTAAATTCATGGATTTTTTTTAGCTTTGTATGAAAAAATGCTGTTGAGTCATCTTTCTGAGAACAGGCTTTCACAAATAGAGGCTGCTCCTCCCAAATTACCTGATTTTGAAACTGTGGCCTTTCCAAGTGGTGACTTCCCTATCTCCCTCTCTCTCATTTCTATAGAAGGGAAGGAAGTCTGGCACCAAAAAAGAGTGGAAAAGAACTTTCTATTCTTGAATTGTGGTTTCTATAGAGGGCTTCCGTAATTTTGAGAACGGGCCCACTCTGCTACAAGAGATTGCCTCATCAGAAATGAGGCCAAAAAAAACAGCCAACAAAAAAAGCCTCTTTCTTCTCTAACTCAGTGATTCCTTGATATTTTCAAAACTGAATTTTCTTCTTTGTGGAAGTGGTTTTCACTGGTTTTCTTTGTCAAATGCCTCTCTTTTTAGGGTTGGTTGCCATGATTATTATTCAAAGTGCTGGGAGAAATCAAAGGAGGAAGAGATAGTTTGTCATGAATTCTGGTTCTAGTCAGTTTAACCCTCTCCTTCAGTACTGAGTGATTGGATCAGCTACCCATTCAGTCATTCATCCATTATATCAGCAGTTATTAAGTACCTACTATATACCAGACAATATGTAGGCACAGGGGATCCTAAGACAAAAAGGCTATAGGTAGTGCCTTCAAAGGGTTTACCTTCTACTTGGAGGTAAGTAGCATGTAGCCATAAATATAAAATGTTTTGAATGGGAGAGAAGATCCCTGGAAGAATCAAGAGAGACCTCCTGAAGAAGAAAATCCTTAAATTGAACCCTGTAGGCATTCTAAGAAATACTGATGAGGAGAAATGTATTCCAGATAGGAGAAATATCCTATGCAAAGACCTGGAGACTGGAAATGGAACATTATTTACAACTGGACTACAAAATTCATGAAGAGTAGATGCATGAAGAATAGAACTGTAATAGTCAACAAACCTGGAAAAGTATGCTAGAGCCAGATTAAGGAATTTGGTAGAAGATTAAAGGCAACATCATCTTATAAAATATAGGAAAACATATAGGGAAAAACAAGTATGTGGAAAGTTTAGTGTGAGACTCCCCAAAGTCACATCATCTAAAGGACTTTTCAATTTAACAAGCATTCAAGGTTCAATTCTATACAGGACTCAAAGACAAAAGAGATATAATCCTTGTCTTTGTAGAGCTGTATTTTATAGGGTCCAATTACTATCTCTAGGCAGATGATTGCCAGATGCATTGACCTTCCCCTAATCTCTCTTGGAGTCCAAAGTTTACATCACCCACTGTCTGTTGGGTATTTAGAACTGTACATACCATAGGTCTCTCAAGCTCAGTCTGCCCAGGAAAAAGCTCATTAACCTTCTTCTCAAACTCTTGCCTTCTCCTGAGTTTCCATATTACTATAAAGGGTACCATCATCCTTCCAGTCACCTAGTCCCACCACCTCAATATCCTCCTCAACTGCCTTGTCTTTCTAATCCCCATTCAATAAATTGTCAGATCTTGTAATTTTGTTCTTCATAAAATCTCTTTCATATATCCCCTTTCTCTATTCATACATCCCCCAAGTTCAGACCTTCATCATTTCTTATCTGGAATGTTATAATAGCCTTCAGTTTGTTCTCCCTACTTCAAGATATCTTCCCACATCCAAACTATACAAATGCCAGAATGATTTTCCCAAAATACAAATCTGATCATTCTATTTTCCTGCTCTATAAATTCTAATGACTCCACATTACTTCTGGGAACTCAAAGTCCTTTGTTGGGCATTTAAAGCTCTTCATTCACAGTCTAATCTCATCCTACCTTTCTGGTGGCCTCAGACAAACTGAGACTTGGGAAAGACCATGGCTTAAAAAGGCCAAGGTTTCCCTCTGCATCTGGGACCATCTCCAGATTTCCTGATCCTGACACTGGGCGCAGATGGCTCAAGAGGAAAGAGTGAGGCTGGGGACTTTGCACAACTGTCCCTCATCTAAATCCAAAGGACAAACAACAATAACAACACCCTTCCTTTCTCATCTTTTTTCTATTTTACTTTTCTTTGATCCAGCAACCCTGGTCCTAGGGAAAGGGCCAAGATATGGGATAGCTTTGCTATTAGGAGATCCTCAGTTCTTTGCATATGGCAATCCATTTTCCATCTCCATAATTTTACCCTGGCTGTCATCCATTCATTTAATGCTTTCCTCCAATTCTTGAAATCCCCACTCCCATTAAGTCTTAGTTCAAGCCTTCCTCTGGAAGGCCTATCCTACCACCCCTTCTAAGATCACTTTCCATCTACTCTGTGTTTATCATATATGGTCTATAGGACCAGATCCCAAGGACTATAGCTAATGACTTTGTTGTTATTGAGTTGTTTTAGTCTTGTCTTATTCTTAGTTACTCTATCTGGGGTTTTCTTAGCGAATATACTGCAATGGTTTGCCATTTCCTTCTCCAATTCACTTTGCAGATGAGGAAACTGAGGCAAACAGGATTGAGTATCTTGACCAGGATCACACAGTAAATAAAGATCTGAGATTGAATTTAAACTCAGTGCTTTATCTACTTTGCCACCTAACTGCCTTAAATTAAAGGCTACAGGCTCCTTAAACTTAATGCTATAGGATCTATTGATAAAAACCAAAAAGGATTTGAGGAATACCCATGCCAATCAGCTCCATTATCCATTGTATTCTAGTTCAAGCAGGCAAAGCAACACAGTAGGTAATTCAGGAACCCACTCCCTGTTGACAATTCTAGCCCTGAGAGAGAGAGGGAGAGGAGCACAAACCAAGGGAAATGCTGCTTATACTCTGTAGGGCAAGTACGGTTGAAAGAGGGCTGAATGTGGAATCACAGGACCTGGAGTCACAGAGTACCACAGTACTCTGATGAATACAATCTATGATCTTAGACATGTTGGACCTCCTTGGACTTCAGTTTTCTCAGCTATATAATGAGGGAATTGGATGAGATCTTCTTTTTAAGAGCCTTCTAACTCTTCACTCATGATCCTAGGATGCTTTTCTTTTTTCTTAAAAAAATATAGCATTTGTTTTTAGTTTCACCCATATTTCCCCCTGAAGCAGCTAGGTGGTACGGTGGCTAGCATGCAGAACAAAATCTCAGGAACATCTGATTTTAAATGCTGACTCAGATATTCACTTTATAACCCTGGGCAAGTTACTTAATCTCTTTCAGACTCCATTTTGTCATCTGTAAAATTATGATAAAAATAATAGCACTTTCCTCCCAGTACACTTCAATGCTCTATTTAACTTAAATATTAGGAAAGGAAGGAAGCATTCCTGTAGCACCTATTATGTGCTAAGTGCTTTTTAAAAATTACATATATTTAATTTGATCTTTACAAAATCTATGTAAAATAGATGTTATTATATCTTCATTTTAAAATTGAGGAAACTGAAGAGGTTGAGACTTGCTCAGGGATACAGCTAGCCAGTATTTGAGGTTGAATTTGGACTCAAGTCTTCTTGACTCCAGACTCAGCTCTCTATCCACTATCCCATCAGCTGCCTCCTGGTATACTAGAACAAGGGATAGGGCCTAGACAAAGCCTAATAGCTCTGCTTTTAGGAGATCCTCAATCTCTACAAGTTATATCCTTGCAGGGTTGCCTAGGGCAGTAAGAGATTGACCAAATTATCTAAGATCACTCAGTCAATATGTATCTGAGACTATTGAAATCAAATCTTCCTGACTTCTAAATTAACTTAGGGCTCTTTATGCCAAGATATCTCCACATTAGTAATGAGTCATTCCTATTTAATCAAATATAATAAATTTTCTTTCTATTTTACTGTTCATGTCTGATATATCTAGTAATTTCTATCTCAGATGTAATACTTTGATGTTTCCCTTTTTTATGTCTGAAAGAAATTCCAAAGAAAGGTTGGTGAGAAATTCCCCTAAATTAAATCAGCCTGAGAGCATTTAAGGATGAAGATAGAAGGAGGACAACAAACAGTTGAAAATTTGACAAACTCTGCAAAGATTATTCAGCATACTTTTTTTTAAACTGTCAAAGACAAAATTATCACATTTAAACTCAAACATCACAGAATTGCATGTGTTTAAAAAGGAGATAGAAATAAAACTAAACAGAACAAAGAAAAGTAGCCAGTTTAGATCAAGTTACATAGAGGTCATCTGTGTTGGAGGCAACATAATTGAGACAACAATGAGAAATCAAGTCATAAGTTATCTGCAGGGGGAAAGACACCAAAGTTGTGGAGAAAATCTTGAATTTCAATATTAAAAACAGGCAACTAAAAACATTAACTCTTGACCTATGTGCTTATTTTCTCAGCTAAATGAAATTTTTATGAGAATAATCTCTACATGTATCAAGGACATCCTTAATGAGAGTATTAGTGGGAAACAGGAAGGCTTTTGCAAGTTAAGCTCTATAGTAGAAACAGAAAGGCTTTTGAAAGTTAAGTTCTATAGTAAGTCACAACTTTATCATCTAACTATTGACTCAAAAGTGTAGAAGATATAAATTCCTATTTTCTGTTAATTGTAAAATCAGTAGGAAATGATGTTGCCTTAAAGGTTTTTTCAATAAGGTGTCAGCCATTCATATATCAGAATTATTCAAAGTTCCTGAATATAACAGAGATTATCCTCTCTTATATATAAGATTGGAGACTGAAGGATACAACAGGGATAAATCTGTTCAAGCTCTTATCTTTAGCACTGAGCAGAATGTAAAGCAATGAAATATGCCCACCAAAGCTATTCATTGCTATCATGGAGTCCAAGTTGAAGAGGAATTCTCTATGGAAGATGAGATCCTCCAGATGCCCGTATTTATGGATGACATCCCATAGATCACTTTTTTTTTAAATTTTCACAAGGCCCAAAGATTACTTCCTTCTTTTTTTGTGTTTTTGTTTTTTGCAAGGCAATGGGATTAAGTGACTTGCCCAAGGTCACACAGCTAGGTAATTATTAAGTGTCTGGGGTTGGATTTGAACTCAGGTCCTCCTGACTCCTGGGCTGGTGCTCTATCCACTGCCATAGATTACTTCTTTCTTTCTTTCTTTCTTTCTTTCTTTCTTTCTTTCTTTCTTTCTTTCTTTCTTTCTTTCTTTCTTTCTTTCTTTCTTTCTTTCATTTTTGCAAGGCAAATGGGGTTAAGTGGCTTGCCCAAGGCCACACAGCTAGGTAATTATTAAGTGTCTGAGACTGGATTTGAACCCAGGTACTCCTGACTCCAGGGCTGGTGCTTTATCCACTATGCCACCTAGGGGGGGCGGCTAGGTGGCATAGTGGATAAAGCACCAGCCCTGGAGTCAGGAGTACCTGGGTTCAAATCTGCTCTCAGACACTTAATAATTACCTAGTTGTGTGGCCTTGGGCAAGCCACTTAACCCCATTTGCCTTGCAAAAACCTAAAAGAAAAAAAAAAGAATAGCCATTCAAAACAATTTAGCCTAACTATACATTCAAAAATATTTAAGCAGATGAAAATATTTATTGACAAAACCACCAGTTAAGTGGAAAACCTAACAAGTTTTTCCAACATCATATAATGTATAATATATATATATATATGTGTGTGTGTGTGTGTATAAAATATACAACATGCATATATATGTATACATGGTATATAGGTACATATATACATGTATTTTACATGTGGTAAAATTTGACAATGTGTTAGAGTTAAAATTTAAACAGGAGAAAAACAACTTGAATTGCCTTTGGAATATTACAAAGGTCCTTTAAATTACTCTAAATTTCTCCCCAGAAAAAAGAGCCCATCCTTTTTAATATCAGTATTCTACCTGGTAATGCTGTTTGGCTATGATTTATGAAATACTACAGTCTCTAAATAATTAAAAATGAGTATCATTTGAGCAAGGCAGGTTGTATAGTCTATCTACCATCTCTGGAATGCATTTCCTTTTCACTTCTGCCTCTGAGAATCCCAAGTTTTCTTCAAAACTCAAGGCAAACTCCCTCGTGCTAGTGCCTCTTCCGCCCATCCAGAACTTACTTTGCTTTTAAATTCTACACATTTTGTATTTCTTGATATCCATGTTACTTTCTTCTATAGAATATAAGCTCTTTAAAGACAAGCCCTGTGTGTGTGTGTGTGTGTGTGTGTGTGTGTGTGTGTGAGACTTTATATCTTTGCACCTTACATAGCGCTTGCAGTTCAATAAATGGTAAACACTTAGTAAATTACTGTTAATTGATTGTTATGAGTAAACTGGAATGTATAAGAAAGGACCAGAATAAAATATGTCATTAGAGAAATGGATAATAAAAAAAGAAGATGAGGAGCAGTTATTAGGTACAGTGGATAGAGTACCAGACCTGGGGTCAGAAGGAGTTAAGTTCAAATCTAGTCTCAGACACTTACTAGCTGTATGACCCTGGTCAAGTCACTCAAAGCAGACTGCCTCCAAGAAAAAAATAAAAAAGTAAGGTGAGCTGAGTATGTGGCAAGGGCAGTGGAGCTGGTAGCTGCCAGATTGTTCCAATGGTATTCCTCTCCATGTAAGAAGACATACAACATATAGGAGGGATGACCAGGGCTGAATTTATGGGAGGAAATAGAAGTCATGCAAGATGGAGAAGCATAAATGAGTTGCATTTGATGTCATTGGTGGAAACCTCTACATGTATGAGATCACTGATCTTTTTTGCCAGATTTGTACATCCAACTTCCTTATCTGTCACTCATAAAAAAACACTTCTATTCCAATCCTACAGATAAGGAAACAGTTCACAATTGCCCTTGATCCAGGCTGAGAGTAAGTGATAGAACTTGACCTTAAACCCAGGTCTTCTGTCTCCTAAGTCCAGTTCTCTTTCTTTCCATTACATTTTGACACCTTGGTTGATTGATTAAGTAGTTATAATGAGGGAGAGGGTGGGAATGATCTATTATCTTAAGTAGATGGACCATATCTTTCTGATCTTCTCTTGTCTCTGAAAAAGGGCAAATACTGAATTTGACAGGTTTTCATGGGAGGAAAGAGAAAGAAGAAGAATAAAATATGAACAACGGCTATAATTTGAATTGAAAATAGTCATCCTTTGGATAGGATGGGACAAGATTAGTCTTTTATTAGTTGAACAAATGTGAATGCCTACAAAAGTAGACTTAAACCTTCTGTTATTCCAATCTACACTATACATATAGTTTGTTTGCATACATTTGTTTTTTGTTCCCCTTCCCCACTAGATTCTGAATTTCTTTTATTTAAATTTTTTTTAATTTTTTTAAATTTTTTGTTTTTTTTTTTAGATTCTGAGCTTCTTTCAGAAGGGCCTGTCTTTTGCCTTTCTTTATACCTCTAGTGCTTCACACAGTGTCTGTCACCTAAAAGGCATTTAATGAATCTTTGTTGATTAACACTATATCTGTTCTCCTTTTCTGATTGGAGGGAGTAGGGGACATTTTATGGAAGAGATTCTATTTAAGTTGGGCTTTAAGAATGGTGTGAGCAGCCCTAATTTATCTTCTGTTTTACATCACCAACTATCCATTGGACACCCATGTTTCCTAGGGAATGTAACCTCAACATGTCCAAGACAGAGCTCCTTATCTTGTCCATAAATCTTTCTCTCTCCCAGATTTTCTGTTGAAGATACCACATTTCTAGTCACCCAGTTTCACAGTCTTGTAATAATCTCCAGCTCTCTCTGTCTCTCTCTGTCTCTGTCTCTGTCTCTCTCTCTCTTTCTCCCTATACATAATAGTTAAATCTTGTCAATTCTACAAATATAGCATGTATCCCCTTTTTTTCATCTCCTCACATGTTCACCACCCCACTTTAGGACCTAATTAACTTAGCCAGGACTATTAAAATAACCTTCCAATTGGTCTCCCAGCTTCCAGTCCGTTTCTTCTTAAATCCTTCCTCCTATATCTGCCAAAATATTCTTCCTAAGGTGTAAGACTAACTGTGCCACTTAGCTCCTCAAGAAACTTAAATGACTCCCTATGGCCTGTAGGACAAAACATACAAACTCTTCATCTTGACATTTACAGCTCTCCCCTGTCTGGCTTCAGCCCAGCTTCCAGAATTGTTTCATACTATTCACCTTCTGGCATTCTCCCTTCTAGCCAAACAGGCCAATTGTGCAGCTTAGAATTCTATCTCCCTCCTCTGTTTGCACAAGCTGTCTATTTGTATGCTCTGAAAGAAACCTGGTGGAGATCTGCATGCCTAGAAAGCATTTTCCAACTCTAGGAATCCTTTGCTTCTTTCCATATTCAACTCAGGCACTAGAGGATGCCTCAGGACTTGATCCTCCTCCCCTCCTCTAATTTTCTAATATTTATCTGCAGGTGTGTTCCTTCTTCCCCAGATCAGTGTAAGCTTTTTGAAGGTAGGGATTGTTTTTGTTTTATCTTTTCATACTCAGTTCCAACACAAGACCTTGTGCACAGTGGTAGGCTTGATACATGTTGATTTCACAAAATTGAAGAGGAAGAGATGAAAAAGTTCAGTGAATGTATTTTGGGGGAGAGTGAGTGGTCCAGTTTGGCTGGAACATAGAAATAAATGGAGGAAAGTTAACTTATTGCTTACTAAATTGATATTTAAGCTGGTTGCTAATCTCCAACAGATCCCAACTGTCCTTTAGTCCAGTGATTTTTTTTTTAAACTGACATCCAGGTATAAGAATTTTGCTGCATATCTGTTAATGGAATAGAATCAGGGAAATAGATAAGAGATGTCTGCTGTCATGTGTATAAAGCTTTTTTTTTTAATTTATTTTTTGGTAGGAAAAGGAACTGTCCAACACATAAATGATATATGTTATTGTTATAAATTACTCTTGCCATCTTAGCTAAATGTTTAGCCTGGAGTTGTGACTTTGGTTTTAATATATTGACATATCTAGGCTATTTTAATACTCTTGACTGTCTCTGTTATCACCATTTCCCACAAACATCCTCTGCAGAAATAGAAATGGGTGATATGTGACTGAATGGCAATAAACTGTGCTTTTTCATGATAGCTTTGTAAACTTGGGATTTCCATTATAATTTAGAGGCAAGAATACTTACAGGCAGGGAGAGAAAAATTCAGGGGATTTTGTCTTTTAATAACCCAGTTGAACTGGAGAAACTTTATCTGCTATATTTTGAGTTAGAGAATTATTCCAGAATATTTCAAGCCAGTATTCTGATCTGCAGTCTCTTAGTTAAGAGTTTCATGTTATATCCTCTACATAATGCAGACACTAAATTACAGATGTAAACTAATCACTTCAGAATGTGGCAACTTGAGGATGCAATTGGCCATTTGAAGTATAGTCTGACTCTAGTGTCCTCAGCAAGTACTGGCTGTTCCACATACTTAGTTGGACGACAATGAAACTTTCAATGTGCTGAGCAGATGTTTCTGAGTTGTGATACTCAAATGGATGCCAGCATATAGTCATATTTTAATTTCTATTTGAATCTTCCTTTTTATTTTCCCCTCCTTCCATTTTCCAACCCTTCCTCCTTTCCTGCTTCCCTTCTTTCCTCTCTCTCTCTCTCTCTCTCTCTCTCTCTCTCTCTCTCTCTCTCTCTTTCTCTTTCTCTTGTCTTCCTTCCCTGCCTCCATCTCTCTCCCTGACTTCCCTTCTCCATTTTCTTTTATCCCTCATCCCCCTTCCTTTCCCTTCACCCAAATGTTTAATGGAAAAGAAGAGATCTATTAGGACCCTGTGAAAATTTGCGACTGCAATGTTCCTCTATCAGTTTATACTTATGTTTTTATTCTGCTTTGAACAATATAGAGGCACCCAGTGGTTAAATTATGTCTCTCTTGAGGCTTTTGAATGCTCAACACCTCCCTTTACTCCCTATCCCATGCCTTTTCTGACCTCAAAGTCTTTGAAGTATAACTTTTACCCTGACTTCTTTGATGACTTCCACTTGACTTTCTCATTTTACTTCCAACATGATAGATGGAAGCTGGGTAAACATGCCTTGTGGAATTGCTTAGATATTCTTTCATGATAGTACCAGCAAGGACCTCTCTTATGAGAAAGTATCTTTCTTGTTAGTCCATGATTCCATGAAAAGAGGGGAGAATCAACAAGTCTTTATGAAGTAATTCCTCTATGCCAAGCACTATGGTAGTGCTTTCCAAGTATTATCTTCTTTGAGTCTCACAGCTCCCCTGCAAGGTGAGTATTGGTATTATACCTATTATATAGTTGAGGAAACTGAGGCAAAAAGAAATTAAATAACTTTCCCAAATTCTCAAATCTGATAAATATGTCAGGTTGGATTCAAACCCAGATCTTCCCAACTCCAATACCAATGTATCACTTAGTTAACTCAATTAGTATCAATGGGGAAAATGGTTGAAGTGAACATGATCCATCTTCAATTATAGAATCTTTAAGCTGGAGACAGAATCATAGAAATTAAAAATGGAATGGCCCTTAGAAGATAGAAGGTTAAATGGGAAATGAATTGGAGAATGGCTGAACAAGTTGTGGTATATGATTTTAATGGAATACTCCTAATGCTATAAGAAATGATGAGCTCAATAATTTTAGAAAAGCATGGAAAGACTTGCATGAAATAATGAAGAGTGAAATGAGCGATACCAAGTGAATATTGTATATTACATAAGCAATATTGTTTTAGGAATAATTTTGAGCAAATAAGTTATTTTATCTATAAATACCCAAATTAATTATAAGAGGCATATGAAAAAAATATTTGTATCCAGAGAAAGAACTGATAGACAGAAATATGTACAGAATAATTTTATAACTATATATTTATACCTAATGGTAGTCATCTCTAGGGTAGGGGAAAAACAAAAAATATTACACAATAATTTTATTGTAGATTTGAAAGGAATAGCAAGTTGTGTACAGTAGACTTGCAGTTTTATGTACAATCATGTTTTTTACTGTACTGTGTTATGGAAATGCTTTTATTATTCTCTAAATTAAAAATAAAATTTTTTAAATAAAAAAGAACATAGAAGGTTAGATTTGGAAGGGACATTAAAGATTCTCTAGTCGTCCAATCCTCTCATTTTACAAATGAGAAAACTGAAAGAGGAAAAATAATTTGCCTCTGATTGCTCAGTAAGTTGACATAGCACTGTAACAAAAACCTATGTCTCCTAACTCCTTGAATAGAAAAAGCTTTTGCTTTTTTATTGAAAGCTTTCCAAAAGATGTTGTATTTCATGGTTGTCATCAGAGTTACTAATCTCCTTTTCTGTGAAAGAGTTTATTTGTTGGTCCATTTTGTATTGACTGAAAAGGGCCTAGTTATTTAATTGTTGCAACTATTCAATCTGCTTTAATTTGACTTAGAATTAATTGCTATATTTTTTTATGATAAACTGAAGGTACAAGGCCTGAATGACACTGGCTGAATTTTAATTTTCTGATAAGACTTTCCTTTCTCTAAGCCATTTTCCCCCTATTAGTTTTGGGATGAGACAGTAGGTTCCAGGCCTAGAATCAGGAAGACTCATCTTCCTGGGTTCGAATCTGACCTCAGATATTCACTAGCTGTGTGATCCTGAGCAAGTCACTTCACCCTGTTTGCCATAGTTTACACATCTGTAAAATGAGCTGGAAAAAGAAATGGCAAAGCTGCCATAGCTTTACCCAAAAAAATCCCAAGTGGGGTCATGAAGCATCAGACACGACTGAAACAACAACAAGTTTTGGGATAGTATGAGAGGCAGTGTGACATAGTGCCTGGAAGGCCAACCTCAAAGCCAGGAAGGCCTGGATTCAAATGTTACTTCTCATGGTGTTTTTAGGAAATTGTAAGATTCTAAATTGTAGAGAAGGTGACTAATTCCACTTTAATAAAGGAAGTTTCTTCATGTGGAAGTTTTGATTTTGATGAAATGTAGGTTGATTCCCTATCTAGTCTTTTTTCTTATCCTATGATACAGTAAGCAGATGCCAGAACTGAAAAAATTCTTAAAATATAGATTGTTATAGCCAAAAGGACATCATAGGATCTCAGATCTAAAACTCCTCCTCATTTTACAAATGGAAAAACTATGACTCAGAAACATAAAGTTTCCTTCCCTAGATCACACAGATAGTAAATGTCTCAGGTAGGATTTGAACCCAGTCCTCCCAAACCAGAAGACCAAATCTCCCTCAACTATATAACACTGCTTTTTTAAATGCTACAGCTGAAAGTGACCTTAAAACACAGAATGTCATAGCAAGAAGGGTCTTCAGAAAATGGAATATTAGCACTGTTAGGGATTTTATATATGATCTATAAAAGCTTTATTGATGGATAACCTTTCATAGAGGGCAAAGGGCTCCTACAAAGACTGTATCCCTCATTTGGGATTCAAAATCCACTGAGGATTGACATTTTCTTAACATACATCTTCAAAGAAGAATGAGTTGAAATGTATCTTTTTTAAAATATTGTTTTAATATTTATAATATCAGTTCAAATAATTAAGAAACAATTTAATAGGATTCTTAATCATTTATAAAATGGTTCTATGTGATTTAATTTTCCCATCAAACAGTCCAGTGGTGAATTAAATATCTTTCTCTTAAAGGTATTGAATATTAAACACAGTTGAAGTGATATAAAAGGGCAAAAATCTAAGTCTGATCTAGGGACCTTATGTGCCCATAAAGCTCAATGACTTCATTGGGAGTTCTGGGTGGAGTACTAGACCTCAGAAGAGATTAAAGATTCAATTTACTAGAAAGAGAAATTTGATTCAGAGTTTATGCTGTTCAGTAATTAGTCACAGAAATTTTCTTTCCTTTTTTTTTTTTAAACAAAAACATTCAAAAGAGAGCTAAAGTCCCAGTTAAATGGAATGAATGTTTCATGAATTATTCATTTCCAGGGAAAACTCATGGGAACTAACAATGCCAGTATGGATTAGGTTTGATTGCTACTCTGAAATGTATCTTTGGGTTCAGTTGTAGAAGAGATACATACTAGTTTCTAGAGAGTACTTAAAGGAGAAATAAAGCATTATCAGATTTTCCAAAGGGTGGGGAGAGGGTAAAAAAAGAAGGCAAACATCAACTAATGTATGTCAAATGAAAGGAAATTCCTAGGTAGTTAGGGTTTTTCTCTCAGGTTATTTCATGTCTAGTTGTCTCCCCCCCCCCCCAAAAAAAAACCCAGCACCCTGTACTGTTCTGCCTCCAAACTTTCATTCACAAAGCTAGAAATACCTTTTCTCTCTCCACTTCAAACCTGTTGAATTTCTAACCTTCTCTTAAAAGTTCAGTGATTTTAGTGCCACCTCCTTCAGGCAGTCTTCCCAGATTCTCTGTCAATAATGATCTTTCTCTTCAGACCTTATTTTGTCCCCCTTTAATGTCCTTACCAAGTGATGCATATTATAGTTATCTGTTTTTATGTCTTATCTTACGAGACCATAAGTTCTATGTTGGCAGGATTAACATTTTGTATAAACTTTCCCCCCTTTAGAATTTAGAATGATGAACTATACACATAAGCACTTAATAAATATGTTAAGTATATAAATGGGCTGGTAGAGTAGGTCATAGGACATACCTAGGTGGAGCAGTAGATAGAGCACTGGCCCTTGAGTCAAGAGAATCTAAGTTCAAATCTGGACCTCATATTAGCTGTTTGACCCTGGACCAGTCACTTAATCCTGTTTGCCTCAGTTTCCTTATCTGTAAAATGAGATAGATAAGGAAATAGCAAATCATTCCAGTATCTTTGCCAAGAAAACCCCAAATGGGATTACAAAGGACTGGACATGACTGAAAGGACTAGAGAAGTAAGACACTGGAATCCTATATAATTCTCTGGTTAACGCTTCATTTTAATAATTTATTACTGACATACCTTATTGACCTACTGAGTTTCCACTTCTAATCTTGAAAAGTTCTTTATTATCACTAGGATAATACGTTATGACCAAGTAGGATTTATCCCAGGAATGCAGGTTGCTTCAATATTAGGAAAACTGTTGGTATAATTAATTACATCAATAACAAACCTATCAGAAATCACATGATTATGTCAATAGATGCTGAAAAAGCTTTTTGACAAAAAATAAAGCACTCATTCCTACTAAAAACACTAGAAAGTATAGGAATAAATGGATTGTTCCTTAAAATAATGAGCAATGTCTATCTGAAACCATCAACAAGCATTATATGCAATGGGGATAGGCTAGAGGCATTCCAATAAGATCATGGGTGAAACAAGGGTGCCCATTATCACCAATACTATTCCATATTGTATTAGAAATGTTAGCTTCAGCAATAAGAGAAGAAAAAGAAATTGAAGGAATTAGAATTGGGAAGGAAGAGACAAAACTCTCATTCTTTGCAGATGACATGATGGTATATCTAAAAAATCCCCAAAAAATTATCTAAAAAAACTACTAGAAATAATTAGCAACTTTACCAAAGTCATAGGATATAAAATAAACCCTAATAAATCTTCAATATTTTTATATATGACTAGTAAGATACAGCAGAAAGAGCTAGAAAGAGAAATCCCATTCAAAGTAACTTCAGACAATATAAAATATATGGGAGTCTACCTGCTAAGGCAGACTCAGAAACTTTTTGAAAACAATTACAAAACACTTCTCACACAAATAAAATCAGATTTAAATAACTGGGCAAACACCAACCGCTCATGGATAGGCCGAGCTAATATAATAAAAATGACAATTCTATTAAAATTAAACTACTTGTTTAGTGCCCTACCAATCAAAATTCCAATAAATTACTTTAATGATTTAGAAAAAATTATAAGTGAATTCATATGGAGAAATAAAAAGTCAAGAGTCTCCAGAGATTTAATGAAAAAAAGTGCAAAAGAAGGTGGCTTAGCCCTACCAGATCTAAAATTACATTATAAAGCATCAGTCATCAAAACTGTCTGGTATTGGTTAAGAAATAGAATGGTAGACCAGTGGAATAGACTAGGTGCAATAGCAGGAATTGACTATAGTAATCTGCTGTTTGATAAACCCAGAGTCCAGCTATTGGGATAAAAATTCTCTCTTCAATAAAAACTATTGGGAAAATTGGAAGTTAGTATGGCAGAAACTTGCATTAGACCAACAACTTACACCCTATACCAAGATAAGATCAAAATGGATACAGGATTTAGAAATAAAAACAATATTATAAGCAAACTAGGAGATCTAGGAATAGTTTACCTATCAGATCTATGGAAAGGTAAGCAGTTTATGACCACGGAAGAGATGGAGAACATCATTAAAAACAAACTAGACAATTTTGACTACATTAAATTAAGAAGCTTTTGTACAGACAAAACCACTGTAACCAAGATCAAAAGAAATGTAGTAAATTGGGAAGCAAATTTTTACAGCTAGTATTTTTGACAAAGGACTCATTTCTAAAATACTCAGAGAACTGAGTCAAATTTTTAAAAAGACAAGCCATTCCCCAATTGACAGATAGTCAAAGGATATGCAAAGGCAATTTACAGATGAGGAAATCAAAGCTATCCATGGTCATATGAAAAATTGCTTTAAATCACTAATTATTAGAGAAATGCAAATTAAAGCATTTCTGAGGTACCACCTCACAATTCTCAAACTGGCTAATATGACCAGAAGGGACAGTGATCAATGTTAGAGGGGATGTGGGAAATCTGGGACACTGTTGGTGGAGCTGTGAACTCATCCAACCTTTCTGGAGAGCAATTTGGAATTACATTTAAAGGGCAACAAAAATGTGCATACTCTTCCATCCAGCAATCCCACTACTGGGTCTATACCCTGAAGAGAGTATGAAAAAGGGTGAAAACATCACTTGTACAAAAATATTCATAGCAGCCCTGTTGGTGGTGGCAAAGAATTGGAGATTAAGTGAATGTCCTTCAATTGGGGAATGGCTTAACAAACTGTAGTATGTGTATGTCATGGAACACTATTGTTATATTAGTTAGAAGCCAGGAGGGATGGGAATTCAGGGAAACCTGGAAGGATTTTCATGAACTGATGCTGAGCAAGATGAGCAGTACCAGAAGAACATTGTACACCCTAACAGCAGCATGGGGTGACTGTCAACCTTAATGGACTTGCTCATTCCATCAATGCAACAATCAGGCATAATTTGGGGGTATCTGTGATGGAGAATACCATCTATATCAAGAGAAAGAATTGTGGAGTTTGAAAAAAGACCAAAGACTATTACCTTTAATTTAAAAAGAAAACATTATCGTATTATGTAATTTTTCTATCTCTTATACTTTATGTTTCTTCCTTAAGGATATGATTTCTCTTTCATCACATTCAACTTAGATCAATACATACCATGGAAAACAATGTAAAGATTAACAGACTGCCTTCTGTGGGGGGTGGGGGGAAGTAAGCAAGATTAGGGGGAAATTGTAAAATTCAAAATAAATAAAATCTTTCTTTTTTAATTTATTTTTTATTCTCATTTTGTACAATTTTTTTACATTAATAAAATATTCTTGTTTACAAGTAAACAAAATACCCCTCCCCCCATGAATATAGATAGACTTGCTTGGGCGAAAAAAGTAAAGGGGAGAGAAAAAAAATTAAAATTAAAAAAAATAATAGTAATAATTGTAGGTATGGCCAGGTGGTGCAATGGACGAAGCACCAGCCCTGGAGCCATGAGCACCCGAGTCCATATCCAGCCTTGTAAACCCAACAATCACCCAGCCATGTGACATGCAAGCCACCCGATCTCCCCAATGCTCTACAAAAACCATAAAGAAGAAAAAAAAGACCCAAAATAAAATAAAATAATAATAGTAGGGGTGGCAGAGTGGCAGACAGAGCATTGGCCCTTGAGCCAGGAGCACCTGGGTCCAAATCCGGCCCCAGACACCCAAAGATCACCCTGCTATGTGACCCCAGGCAGGCCACCCAGCTCCACTTGCCCTGCACCCTCCCCCAAATAATAATAACAAAAAATGTGCTTCAGTCTTTGTTCCAACACCAACAACTCTGTCATGGGTGGATCACATTCTTTATGATAAGTCCATCACAAAAGTTACTTCCATATTTTTCCAACGTTGCCATTGCTGATCGCAACACCCTCCTTTCTTATTTCTCCACTACCGTGTACTATATTTTCTCTCTCCTTTCACTCTGACTCTGCTGTAGGGTCGCTGAGTGGCACAGCAGACAGATCCCTGGTCCTGGGGCCAAGAAGCCCTGAGCCCCCATACCACCCCTTAGGCCCAGAATCCACCTGGCCCTATGGTCCTGGGCAGGCCTTCCAATCCCAGCCCCTTGCAAGAAGTAAAAAAGAAAATGTGTTATATCTGACCACTTCCCCCCATGGTCCATCCTCTCCTCCTTTATTCACATCCCCACCCCTTCCCCCTGCTACCCCCTCCTTCTTACTCCAGATGTCTATACCCCATTGAGTATATATGCTGTTTCCTCTTCTAGCTATCTCTGATGAGAGCAAAGGTTCCCTCATTCCCCCTTGCCTCCCCCCTTCCATATCATTGCAATAGCTCATTGTAATAAAAAAAAAATCTTATTATGTGAAATATCTTGGCCTATTCCCCCTCTCCTTTTTCTTTCTCCCATTCCATTTCCCTTTCTTTCCTATTGACTCCATTTTACACCATATTTTATCTTCAGATTCAGCTTTCTCCTGTGCTTCAACTATAAAAGCTCCCTCTACCTGCTCTATTAACTGAAAAGGTTCATATGAATATTATCAGTATCATTTTTCTATACATGCAGTTCAGCCTCATTAAGTCCCTCGTATTTCCCCCCTCTCCTCCAATTTCCATGCTTCACCTGAGTCCTGTATCTGAAGATCAAACCTTCTGTTCAGCTCTGGCCATTCCAAAAGGAACATTTGAAATTCCCCCTGGTTCATTGAAAGTCCATCTTTTTCCCTGGAAGAGGACATTCGGCCTTGCTGGGTTGTTCATTCTTGGCTGCATTCTAAGCTCTTTTGCCTTCCGGTATATTGTATTCCAAGCCCTACGAGCTTCCAATGTAGTTGCTGCTAAGTCCTGTGTGATCCTGACTGCAGCTCCATGGTATTTGAATTGTGTCCTTCTGGCTACTCGTAATATTTTCTCTTTGACTTGGGAGTTCTGGAACGTGGCTATAATATTACTAGGGGTTGGTTTTTTGGGATCTCTTTCTCGGGGGGATTGATGGATTCTCTCCATTTCTGTTTTGCCCTCTGCTTCTAGAATATCAGGGCAATTTTCCTGTAGTAATTCTTTGAAAATGATGTCAAGGCTCTTTTCCTGATCATGACTTTCAGGTATTCCAATAATTTTTAAATTATCTTTCCTAAATCTGTTTTCCATATCAGTTGTTTTTTCAATGAGATATTTCACATTTTCTTCTAATTTTTCATTTTTTTTGGTTTTGAAGTATTGATTCCTGATTTCTGGTAAATTCATCAATCTCCCTGAATTCTATTCTTTGTCTGAAGGATTTGTTCTCCTCAGAGAGTTTTCTTATCTCTTTCTCCATCTGGCCAATTCTGCTTTTTAAAGCATTCTTCTCCTCAATAACTTTTTGAACTGTTTTATCCATTTGACCTAAGCTGGTTTTTAGCATGCTATTTTCTTCAGCATTTTTTTGGATTTCTTTGACTAAGCTGCTGACTTCATTTTCATGTTTTTCCTGCATCTCTCTCCTTTCTTTTCCCAGTTTTTCTTCCAACTCCCTCATTTGATTTTCAAAGTCTTTTTTGAGCTCTGTCATAGCCTGAGCCCAATTTCTGTTTTTCTTGGAGTCTTTAGATGCAGGAGCTTGTGCTTCCTCATCTTCAGACTGAGTATTTTGATCCTTCTTGGTCTCATTTGCAAAATATTTCTCAATAGTCTTCCTTTTGTTTCTCTGCTTGCTCATTTTCCCAGCCTGGGCCTGGTTTTGGGGTGCCTCCTGAGCTTTTGGGGCATTCCCACAAGGGTCTCAGTGTGTGAGGCTCTGTCCTCCCTCCTGGTCTGTGAATGACCATAAGCGCCCCTCTCTGCCACGGGGCCGAGGTGGGGGGGTGGCGCTGCTGTTCTATGGGGAGGCCTAGACTGCGATCAGGATCTGAATGTGTTCAGAGCCTCAGAGTCGTGTTCCAGGGGCAGAGGACAAAACTCTGCAGTCTCTCTTCACTCCCCTCGCTAGGTTCAATGGGCTCATGCCCTGGGGGCTCCTGCTTACCAGCTCTGCCTGCTTCTGTTTCCTGGATCAGGGTTGGGGAAAGACCAAGGTGCTGGCTGTGTGCCCTGAGGGCTGGGCTCCACATGCTTGCTCTGGCAGAGGTCCCCTACTGTTCCCGCACTTTGTGCCGGTGCTCCGTGGAGTATAGCTCAGGAGACTCCCCCGCTGCTGTGAGCCACGACTCCCAGAGCCCTGGGGCTGCCTCCGGGAGGCTGAAGTTCTTTGGCTCTGGTGGGCCACCCCTCCGGCGGGCTGCCCCTCCAACCCCGGGGAGCAGAGTCTTTCTGCTCTTTTCCAGAACTGCCTCAATGGGTCCCTTTGTAGGTTCTGTCTCTCGGAAGTTGAGTTAGAATCCTTAGCTTATGAGTTTTATCAGAGAGCTCCTAAGACTCGATCCCTTCATCTAAAATCTCTTAAAAAAAAAGAAAAGTGCTTCTTTTCCCTTGTCATAGAAAAGAAAAGATACTCCTGTTGCTTTACTAAAGTTAATTCCTCTACCTCAGTCCTTAATCCCAGTTACTTCCATCTCCTTCAAGAATGTATTCCAGTAGTCATGCCCCCTTTCTCTTGCATCTTCAATCTCTCCCTCTCTACCAGGTCCTGATTTATATACAAACATGTTTTGATTTCACTGATCCTTTTTAAAAAGTTTTACAAACTTTCCCCTGATGCTTCTTTCCCATCCTGCTGCCATTCCATTCCTCTACAACTCTTTGAAAGTTGAAGTTGAAGATAAGAAGAAACTTCTTGTCTGCTCCAAATACCTCTGTTTCCTAACTTCTCATTTCTCCCCAATAGATTGCCTAATAGACTACTCTCCTGAACCTATTCTTTCTAAAGTCATTTAGTCCAATGGCCTTTTCCCCCAATGGACAGATTTTGGCACTGTTCACCTCCTCCCACTAGATATGGTCCTCTCTCAGCTGGAGAGATAATATTTTTTCCAACTCCTTCTCTTAACTTTCTAACCATGACTTCCTTGTCTCCTTTGCTATCGCTACACTGTCTTCCAAACCACTTAATGGTAGCATATTAGAATGTGAGGTCCTTGAGAGGAAAGACCTTGGTTTTCCTGTTCCTCATATCCCCAGATTTAGTGCAAGTTACATATGATGTGCTCAATGGATCCATGTTGTCTAATGTGTTATCTCAGCACCTATTCTTGGTACTCTTTTTTTTTTTCTTTCTCTATGAGCTCACCTTTATAAATCTCTTTTATTCCTAAGTTTCCAAGTACTAGAAAGCACTTGAATTCCATTTACTACCTCAATACTTCAAGGATGATTTAAACATCTATATCTCTAACCCTGTTCTCTTTTCTGAGCTCCCAATCCATATATCCAGGTATCTTAGGACAACTCCAAATGGCTGTCCTTGGTACCATCTGGTAAGGAGGTCACAGAAAATAAGCAAGAGACACAAATCCTACATAGACTAACACCTCAAACTCAACAGGCCAAAAATTCATCTTAGTCTCTTAAACCTGTACCTCTTTCTGACCTTATTCTTTTCTCCCACTAAAATAATACCTCCTCCTGACTTTAACATCTGACTGTATTGACACAATATTAGGAATAACTTGTGCTTACAATATTTTACTGTTCCCTTTACCACTCCTCATATCCAAGTTTTGCTATCTGTGTGATCTCTCAAAGTCTCCATTTCTTCATCTGTGAAATGAGGGGGTTAGAATTGAACTAGGTGATTTCTTTTTATTATCTGTATTTTTATGACCTTGTAAAATTTAATGTAATAGCAATCCTAGCTAGCATTTCTATAGCTCCTTAAGATTTGAGAGCTCTTTATATATTAAAATTTCCTCACAAAAACTCTAGAGATAGCTACTATTATCCCCATTTTACAGATGATGAAACCAAGGCAAACAGAACTTAAGTGACTTACCCAAAATTATATGCTAGTAAGGGTCTGAGGGCTGAATTAGAACTCAGCTCTTTCTGACTCCTAGACTAACACAGCATCCAATGTACCACCTAACTGCATAACAGTATATAGTTCTTTAAAATAATAAATTTTAAATGTATATGTGGTATATATGTATATGTAAATGTGTGTATGTTTGTATATAATATGCATCTATCTACTTATCCATATATGTATTGTATATATGCATACACACACACACACACACACACACACACACACACACACATATATATATATATATATATATATATATATATACAGCTATATGGAGAGGGTTACAACTAGATGGGACAGGGAATAGACAGGAAGTTAGATCCTTAGTTAAATCCAACTTCAGATAGCTGTATGACCTTGGATAAATCACTCCATCATCTTGCCTCAGTTTCCTTTAAAATAAAATGGAGAAGGGAATGGCAAACTATTCCAGCATCTTTGGTTAGAAAACCCCAAATGAGGGCATGAAAAGTTTGAGATGACTGAAATGATTCAACAACATTAATTTCTATTTTTAAAACTCAAAACTTTACCTAACAGGAGTTCAGATTCTTCTTTAAAAAAATTTAACTAAAAAAATGTTTTTTGACTAGGTGATTTCTAAGGTCTCTTCTACCTCTAAATTAATGATTCTTAAAAGATTATGTCAAGTAGCTCTTCCTTTCATACCCATAATATCTCTTAAATACTTTCCCTTCTCTTCACTCTCAATGTCACTATCCTAGTACCATCCACCAAGATTATAGCAGTGGTATACTGATAGTTCTTCACATCCAGTCTTCTTTTATAGAGTTGCCAGAAATCATTTTCATGTATAGATCTGATTATAATGTATTGTTGCTCAAAAATCTTCAATAATTTCCTATTGTTTGCTAATAAAGGTCAAACTTTTCTCCTAAGTATAATAACAACAATAATACTATACTTAATACTATAATAGTCATTGCAATCCATCTCACCACAGTTGCATTCTTGTCGCATGCAATCCTTGTCTATATTCTTCTATAAATCTTCCACAGAGGATCATCTGAAAGCTACGATGGATATTCTAGTAACACTAGGGACTCTGTACCTGCTATTCATTCTTCTTCTTCCTACATTACTGACCTACCTAGTATTTCCCTTTTCTAGTTTACATTTCTTGGATAATATCTTTTGTGCCACTTCTCCCACAAGTTGGCAAGTTGATGTGCTTCAGCTTATAAACTCTCATTATGTGTCTTCATTGGACTTTAAATCAACTGTCTTTTTTATTCTTTAAAAAGTATGCTATTCTATGGTATACATGATATACATCTATTTAGAACGAACAGAAGAATGTTGTTGCTAAGTGGATATTTTTTTTAAATCAGAGAGAAATATGGGATCGTTGAATTGGCTTATTTTAATTAATCAATAAAATAATAAACATTTATTAAGCTACTATTATATCCAGATACTTTGCTAAGTATGGAGGATACAAAAAGAGGCCAAAGACAGTCCCTGTTTTCCAGGAGCTTAGAATCTAATGGAGGAGACTAATTGCCAACAAATTTATACAAGGCAAGCTATATACAGGATAAATAGGATATAGCAGAAAAAAAGGCACTGGAACTAAGATAGCTTAGGAAAGGTATCCTATAGAAGACAGTATGTTAGCTGGGACTTAAAACAAAGTAGGGAGGTCAATAGTTGGAGGAGAGTAGGGAGGGCATTCCAGGCAACAAGGACAGCCAGAGAGAATGCCTAGAGACAGAACAAGAAGTGTCTTGTTCATGGGACAATCAGAAGGTCAGTACCATTGAATCAAAGAGTATGGTTTGGAGAGTAAGGTGTAAGAATACTAGAATGGCAGAAGGGGGCTAAGTTATAAGAACTTTGAATGCCTTTGTGTTTGATCCTAGAGGCAGTAGGGAACCATTTGAGTTTATTGAGTAAGGAACTAACTTGACCAAATGTGCTCTTTAGGAAAATCACTTTCGTGGCCAAATTGAGGAGAGACTTGAAACAGGCAGACTAACCAGCAAGCTATTACTATAATCCATGTGTGAGGTAATGAGACCTGCCCCACTATGTCAGAGGAGAGAAGGGAACATATATCAGAAATGCTGGAACAACTTGGCAACAGTTTGGATATGGGGGGTTATTAAAGATAGTGGGGGATCTAGGTTAATTATTAGATTGATAAGTGTTATTATCCACAATAAGAGGGAGGGTAGGAAGGGGAGAAGATTTAAGGGGAAAGATGATTTCCATTTTGGACATGTTGAGTATAAAATGTCTACTAAATATCTAGTTCAAGATGTCTGAAAAGCAATTGGAGAGGCAAGATTGGAGGTCAGCAAAGAGATTGGGCAGGATATGTGGATTTGAGAATCGTCAGTATAGCAGTTGTAATTAAATTCATGGGAGATAACCAAATGAAGTAGAGGGAGAAGAGGAAAGAGAATAGGACAGGTAAAAAAGCATGATTTGGAGGAAGACCCTGAAAAGAGACAGAAGAGTAATCAGATTGTTAGGAAGAGAACCTGGAGAGAGTAGTGTCCTAAAAACCTAGTAATAAGAGTATCAAGGAAGAGACAGCCACATTGTCAAGGAGAATGAGAACTGAGAAAAGGCCATTAGATCAGGCAACTTAGAGTTCATTAATGACTTTAAAGAGAGCAGTTTCAGTGGAATGATGAGGTCAGAAGCCAAATTGAAAGGTTAAGAAGAGAGAGGAAAGTACAGGTGCTGATTGTATGGGGAGTTTTTTTGAGGAGTTTAACTACAAAGGACAGAAAAGATAGATGGATGGATGAAAAGATGAAAGGTTTTTTAGAAAAGGGTATACAGAGACATGTTTGTAGGAAGTGAGACATAAGTCAACAGAGAGGGAGAGACTGAATATAAGTGAAAGTGTGAGGATGATAAAAGAAACAATCTATTGAAGATGGGATAGGATGGGATTGCTTGACTGAGGAGTCAGCTTTGGTAAGGATTAGGTCCATTTCATCATGTGAGAGTGAAAGAGGAGAAAGTGGCAGAAGACACTGAATGATAGGAAATAAAGAATAGAGGAGGAGAAACTTCAGTGAATGACATCATTTTTTTCTGTAAAATATGAGGCATGGTTCTCATCTCATCTTAGAGAATGGAGAGGGAGAACCATAGAACATTTGAGAAGAAATAAAAAGGTATTTAAGATAGAATGGGATAGTGAGTTAATAAGGGAAGTATGGAAAGATTGCCAATTGGTCATCAATGAGGGCCTAATGTACATTAATTTATAAAATGGTTGCATGATTTTCTTCAGCTTCATTCAACAATATGTGTACAGGAGTGAAAGCAATGAACAATGGGAGGGTCCAAAACGGAATCTTGGCTAGATATCATTGAAATGTGAAAGGGGATTAGAGATTCAAGAGAAGGCAGTGTAAAATTGAATTGACTCACCAAGGTGTCTCACCAAGGACAGAGCAGTTAATATAGGGAACATGGTCAAAGAGAGAATTGAGAGATTAAGAGTTTGGAGGTTACAGTGTGGATGAAGAGTAGTGGTATGTAAAGGAAGTGAGAGGGCAAAATGAAAAGTTAATAGATTATAATGGAAAAGAGGATTTCAGAATTCTTAAGCACAAAGGTACATGTGTGGGTGATGGTATAATCAAGAATATGACCATCTTTATATGTGACTGAGGTTGAGTGTAGGAGTAATTCATGGGAGGTGAGTAGGTTGAGGTACTGAGTGGTTAGAAAGTTTGAGGGAGAATCAATATATTTATCAAAGTCTTCTTGTATGAGGACAGGATTTGGGGAAGTGAGAAAAATTGTAAACCAGGTATCAAACTCATTGAGGAAAGAGAGGGAATGGCCCAGGGTGGGGGGGATTGAGGACAATAGCTACCAGAATTTTCACTGGGTGGTAGACAGGAATAGCATGATCTTTAAAGGGACAGAGTTGATGGAGTGGTGGAGGAAGGGGAAGAATCTGGAAGTAGCAATGGGGAGCAAAAAACATTCCAGCTCCTCCACCTCAACCAATGAGCCAAGGGAATGAATGAAGATTTGTATTTGAAACAGTGGTCAGAGAGGCTCTAACCTCCTGAAGAAGCTAGGTTTTAATAAGAGCTTGTAGATAGAAGGGGGGTGGGTGGAAAAAAATTAAGATGAAGGGAGTTTGTTATATGGAACAAGCACTCCAGAGGGTACAATGGAAGGACTTGGTGGAGTTATGAGTTGGGATGGGAAAGTTGAAGGGAATAGGAATGAGGAATCAGGTGGTAGGGGGTATGGAATGGAGATTAGAAGATGATTTGTAGAATTTAGTCATTGGGATGTGAGTATGTACAAGTGTGAGAATGTTCAACTTTGAGGCAGCTACTTGTGGCAGTAGATAGAGCACTGACCCTGTTGTCAAGAAAACGTGAGTTTAAATTCAGTCCCAGATCCTGTGTGACCCTGCAAAGTCACTTAACCCCTATTGCCTCACAAATACAGCAACAAAGAGAAAGCTCTTTATTGAGAGGAGGGTGTCACTCCTCTACCCTCGGCAGGAGATGAGAGGCCTGAAGTAAAACACAGGGTTGTTCTTCTTTGCATTGAAGGTTCTCAACTGGCAGTGGGAGGTGAACGATACTTTGTGCTGGTGCAGGCAGAAGTGGTTGTTTTAGGGCATGTGGAAGATGTCCAGCCTGGTCCCTAGCAATGGTTCCTCAGGAGACACTTGAGCCCAGCAGGAGATGAAGGCTCAAGGTACTAGCAACTGAGAAGGCTAGCTATAAGATAGCAGCAGGAAGTGTGCAGATGGAACACACCTGTCCTGTCCTGTTCTGACCCCTAGCAGTCTTTGCTCAGGGGGCATTCCAATCCCAGTTTAAGTTCTGTCTTTTCCAAGAAGTCTTTCCTGATCTTCCTTAATCTTAGGTGCCTTTCTTTTGAGATTGTTTCGTTTATTTTATATACTTCTTGTCTGTATGCAGTTGTTTGGATTATCTTTTTCATTCGCCTGTGAGTCTCTTGAGAATAGAACCGTCTCTTGGCTTTCCTTTGTATCTTCAGCACTGAAGCACAGTGTCAACATAGTAGGTGATTCATAAATGCTTGCTGACTTGACTTGGTTTGTTATTTATCTTTTGATTTGACAGGGGTCATTTTCCAAATGCAGAACAGCCTCCTTTTTAATCCTGGTCCCAGTTCAAGCCCATTTGCTGTATCTATCCAAGATATATATATACTGATGGCCCAGTTCTATGGGCTGTTTAAAACTGCATATCATTTTCTGGACAATCATCTTGCTTTTACCTGATGGGTAATCATACTGATGTGTTTTTGAATGATCATAGGCCTCATAAAAAGAGCTTTGCTGTATTCTGGTTCTTTATGCAATCAGTTACAATGTCATTTGCAAATAGAAGCTTCTAAAGGAAGCTTGGACTTTGCAGG
The DNA here is from genome assembly GCF_037893015.1 of Macrotis lagotis. NCBI lineage: Eukaryota > Metazoa > Chordata > Mammalia > Peramelemorphia > Peramelidae > Macrotis > Macrotis lagotis. The sequence goes on along the minus strand of NC_133658.1, from coordinate 250,428,969 downwards.
ATAGCCTCCAAGGAAGTGTTAAACATATTTAGTGATCATTCACTTCCTTATTGTATACTTTATTTGATAATTTAAAAAATCAGAAGATTGTTGATCAAAATTATACATGTTGTAGAATCTTTTTGAAAAGTATTCTATGAACTCAGCAGATGCAAAGGGGATTCTTTGTGAGAAAAAGCCTTTAAATTTGTATTGCGAGCTATCAAATAATTTTTCTTTCTATAGTCAACAAATAAGAATACAGTAGTAGGATCTTGTATACAATCTATTATCAGTCATATGCTAGTGAAGTTATAAAACCATTGTGAAAGTCTATTTCTTTTTCATATTTTCATCCAAGATAGCCTTCTCATAAAGATTTTATATAGACACAAAAGTAGGCACTGTTGCTGTCTTTTTCTAGATTTGTCTGATTCTTTGTGAACCCATTTAGAGTTCTCTTGGCAAAGATATTGAATTAGTTTGCATAGAAGCTAGTAAATACTGCTATCTTCTTCTTCATTATTTATTTTTGATCATAATATAATTTATTACTTTTTTCCAATTGCTCAGTATCTTTCTCTATTTTAAAAGTCTTGAAAAACTATCTTCAATTCTTTCTTTTTTTTTTGCAAGCCAGTGGGGTTAAGTGACTTGCCCAAAGTCACACAGCTAGGTAATTATTAAATGTCTGAGACTGAATTTGAACTCAGCTCCTCTTGACTCCAGGGCTGGTGCTCTTATCGCTATGCTACCTGGCTCTCCCCTTCTCAATTTTTTCTTAACTGTGACTTCTTCAACATATATTTCTTCATTGTGTACTTGTTCCAATTTGGTTGCTCATCTTCTTTAGTGACATTTCTACTTGAGCACTTAGTACATCAGGCAATAATAGATTCAAGTTCAAATGTGATGGTTCCACCATCATCAAAAATTAAAATTATTTCTTGTTAAAATGCTGACAGATCTGGTTCATTTTTTTATGTTTGTTGTCTTCCTTCCAGTTTAATTTATAAATCATGTAGGATGAAATGGCTTAGTTATACAGCTCATACCATGTTTTTCTGCATCCTTCACCATTCTTAGCTATTTTGCACAGAAATACTATTCATAATCTCCCACTATCCTCCAATATAGCAGTTTACAAATGAGTTGTTATTCTAAATCATTGTTGCCCTCTGTTAGCACATCTCTACACTTGGTAAGGAAATCAAATTTTGCTGGTTAATATGGTTTCCAGGCTTCTTCTGCCTCTGTTTCAGTAGTCATTTTATGTTGGTTTAACTTCCAATTTCAGAGTTGAAAAAGCTCCCAGTTTCTGTCTAGTCCAATCCACACTTGGAAAACAATACTCTCTATAACATGTCTACAAAGTAGTCATCCTAGCTTTCCTTTAAAAGTTCCACTACTACTAGGGGTAGCCAGACCTATTTCTGTATACCTTTAATTCTTAGAAAGTTTTCTTTTATATCATGCCTAAAATGGTCTCTCTGCAATTCCTATCCACCCCCCCCCCAAAAAAAAAAACATACACTCACCAGCCCTCCCGGCATTTTTCTCAAGTTTTACTGAGGACAAGCAGAACAATGTTAGTCCCTTTGCCATAGTATACAGTTTCAGATACACAGAGACATTTCCTCATTAAATTTCTTCAACTCCTGACCATTCCTAAAGTTTCTTTAACCAGTTTTCACATGGCATGATTTTGAGGCTCTTTACCCTTTTGGTTGAACATCTCTGAACACTAAAAGTGATACATTTCCTTCTTAAAACATGGCATATAGAAATGAAGACAGTATTTCAGATGTGGTCTGATCAGGGTAGAACATGCTGGTGCTATCATCTTATTTCTATTTGCTGTACTTCTCTAAATGTTGCCTGAGATTTTGTTAATATGCTGGCTTAAGGGAATCTTAAGATTGACTCCTGTACAGTTTGAAATTACTAAAATTTCTACATTTTTCAAGGAAATTGCATTCTAGCCATGGCTACCCCATTTCAGTTATAATTAGATTCTCTAATATTTCTCTGCCCCCCATCATTTCTTTTGTCCATTTCTTTTTTAAAAAACTCAGTCAATTGTTTGAAAATCTTAGATTACAGCTCTTGTTAGTAGACTATTTACAATATCTTCTGATTTTTTTTTTCCATTTTTATAGTTTGGTGCTGACTTTGGTTTTTGCCCTATCCAACTGTACACAAACAACTCATGATATCCTCACCAGTAACCAGTCATTTCCTTTATTCTTTATATTACAGTTTAATGTTTTCCATATCCATGCAAGCTGACTTCTTGCTCTCTTGTAGAAAGTATTCATGATCTAGACACTGTAAATTTGTAAGTGGTCTAAAAATCTTGGGCCCCTTTCATTTCTTGATACCAAACAATGTTTTCCAATTTCTTTCCCCCGCCCCCACCTCCCCTGTGCTTACCTTCCCACTGAAGTCACTGACTTAATCTGGAGGACCACATCAAGTTATTTGTAGAATTATTCTGTTTCTTGGTCCCCTGCAAATGATGCTGGCATCCAAGCCACAATTATCTTCATGGTGGTCTCTGCCTTTACTCACTATGATCACTGAGAGGGTAGATGATCAAGTATCCATGACGTGATGTTTCTTGTTGCCCTTGGGCATACAATGAAACCAACCTGGCCAACTCCTTGATTTGCCTCTCCAAAGAGGGCCTGGGAGTCATCCTTGCATTCAGCTCTAGCTTTTCTCTGTGCTGTGTAAATAAACATCTTAAGAGAGGGGAGCAGAGGTTACCAAACTCCACTGAGAATCGAGGGTTTTGAGTTGTGCATAAAATAAATATGTTGCAATTATTTCCCTTAATGAACAATGTGCCTCTTAAAATCCATCTGTGAACAATTATTGATTTCTATTGTTGCAGGAGGGTGAGGGGGTGGGAATTTATTCCCATTTTTTCCATTGTCTAGACTCCTAGCTTCATGCTGGTTTCAATAAATGTGAAATAAACTGGACTCCCATGTCATTAACAAAAATTAGTTTGCTATGTGCAGTTCATGCTTTCATGAGCTCAGCTCAAGGAATTTTTATTTGCAGCAGTTTTGTTCATTAAATAATGAAGCCTTTCAGTCTGTCACAGCCCGAGCTGCATTAGAATGAAGGACTGACACAGAGGTTGGCTTTTCTACACACCCCTTTTGTTCAGGAAAGGAACAGGACCAGAATTCAGGGACAGGCTTTTGGACCCCGGGGAAAAAGTTAGCCTGGGGGCACACTTGGTGCTAGTAGTTCTTCCTAATCTCTGGGTAGATCATTGCTTTTTTGTTTTTTTTGTTTTGTTTTTTGTTTTTTGTTTTTTGGTGGACAGGCAAGAAGGAAGAAGTTATATTAACAGGGAAGATGAATAGTCTTAGCAAGACAGACCAAAGTTGGTTTCAAAAAAGAGAAGGTAAACATGGGACCAAAAAAACCTAGGTCTGAGTTCTTTATCACATTGTATTTGTCATCAAAAACTGTAGGCAGGTCACTTAACCTTGTAGAGTCTCAGTTTTTTCATTTGTAAAATGGGGACAATAAAGAATGCAGCACTTGCCCCATAAGGGACCAAATGAGTTTTAAAACATGAAAAGCACTTTACAAATCATAAAGGACTCCTTTATAAGGGGCAACATGGAGCAGGGGAAAGATGACTGGATCTAGAGGCAAAAGACCTTGGTTCCAATTCTGACTGGGCTATTCTGTGACCTTGGGCAAGTCACAATCTCTCTGGGCCAAACATCCAGACTTAATGACCTTTCCAGTCTTACCCAGTCCTTATTCTAGGATCCTGCGATGATTATTTATTCAGAAGTATTAAAGGAAGAGATGTATCCATCAGAAATTACTTTTGGAAATGTGAATCAACAATTCTTTCAATAAAGGGATCATCACAGATGCTAAATGACACTCTGGGAAGGTCAGAAGACAGTCTCTTAAGTGCAAATATGTTCCTACCCTTAACACACAGGCTTTCTGATAGAGGCATATGTGTTATTTAATAACAGTAGTATGTAATGTGTGTGTGTGTGTATATAAAACATATACTATATAATATTATATAGTATATGTGTGGTAATACATATTATATATAATAATGGTATATAGTATATATAGTAATATATTTAGTAATGTTAATATATTTAATAGTATAATAATATTATTAAAATTAGACAGATTATTAGCACATAAAGAGAAATATAAAATAATCTGGGTTAAATAATGGGAGAAATCATTTCAATTGGGGAATTTCAATCATTTCAATTTGGGAAAACATGAAGGTTTCCTAGGAGACATGGATATGAGAACCTTAGATCTTGAGAATCTGAGATCTGGCAATGACATGCTGTATGATATTGGGTGATTCCTTTCCATTGCCTGACACCCACTTACTTCCTCTGGTAAATGGGGAGAATGATACTTAAAATCAACATGTAAGAGGGGAAACAGAAGTTTCCATTTTCATACTATTTCATAATATTATTATTATTTGAGATGGACCTTAAAGGACTTCAGGAACAGAGATTATGGGAAGGACATTTCAGGCAAAGGGAACACTATGACCAAAGTCACAGAAGCAGCATAAATGAGATATGGAGGGGTTGTGAATCATTTGGTTTTACTAAAGTATGGAATATATATATATATATATGTACATATATATATATATATATATATATATATATATATATATATATATATATGGAAGGGATAAAGCTGGAAAGATAGGATGAAAGAATCAGGAAGTTGTATTTCATTGGGACCTATGATTTCATTGATTTTGGGACCCTCTTGATGAAGATACTTCACCAACCAGATTAGAAAAATACCTGTTCTGAAACTTTTACCTATGCACATATGTATGTATATATGTACCTGATCTCAGACACTTATTAACTATGTGAACCTGGGCAAGACACTTAACCCTGTTGGCTCAGTTTCCTTATGAAGCTAGAGAAGGAATGCTGAATTACTCCAGTGTTTCTGCCAAGAAAACACCAAAATGGAGTTATGAAAAATCAGATATGACTGAGATTGACTGAACAATAATAAACACATATACACACCATGTATGTACATGCATAAATAGGAATGCATATAGACATATACAAAGGTATGTAAATACATATAATTGTGTATTTGTAGATTATATATATGTCATAGGCATCCCTTGATCCCTGATTTTGAGGCCAGTTCTCTAGAGACTATTTTCTAACCATTAATCTCAACCTTTCATTTTATTTTAAAGCAAATGGGGAATCATAGGAAATGTTTGAACAGGATAGCAGTGATATGGCCAGAATAGGTTGTTAAGATGGTGACTCTGCCAGCTTGTTGGGATTGATAGAAAGTGAATGATTCCCAGAAAGCCAAGATGTCCTGTCAGGACAATATTGCAGATTTAGGCCAAGGAGCAAGGCCAAATCCCTGTTGAAAGATGAGTTTCCATTTACTCTTAAACAGTGGCAGCAAGATCTGCAATCCCTTCTAATCTTGTTATGAAACTGCCTTGCATGTGATGGGCTTTTATGGCTCTGTCTTTTCTGGGAAGAACTCGGCGGGAAAACAAATTTGCAAATGGCAAAGCCAGGTTATGATAGAAGACGCCATGAGATCTCTACGCATGTTGATGTGCTCAGTGTGACATTAATGGTATCAAATTAGCAGCCTCAGCAATATTAACTAATTTCCTTGTTGAGACGGTGACATTTGTTTGGTAAAAAGGGATCATTAGACATATGCAAACATTCCATGTGCAGTGGAAGGTCTTTGGGCCCTGACAGATGATAAATGAGAAAATTACAGGTTGCAGGAGAATGTAAATATCATTCTTTGTAAATCTGTCCCTTGGCAGGAAAAAAAATGTTCCCCTCCAAGCAACGACGCCTTCATTATATTCTTTTCAGTTAGTAAAGAATGCTGGAGACTGTTTTACATACATAGACACATCTTCATTTGTCTTTCTGTTGGGTTTTGTTGTATTGGGACTTTTTTTCTATCTAGTTAAGGGAAGGCCTTGGCATTCTGGGAGAAAGAAGCTCAGAACTTCACTTGACTGGTTCTGGCTACTGTTAATCAGTCCTGAATCCATATCCCTGGTTTTCTCCTACTAACAATCAATTGAGCATCCACGTGATTAATAAAGAAATTCATTTATGAATTTGTGGAGTATAGAATATATAGTGTCAGAGCTGGATGGACCTCATTCTTGGCACCATGCCTCTGTATATCCTGTTTGTATATATTTTGCATATTTCCCTTTTTACCATGGCCTCTGTGAGAACAAGGTCTATTGCCTTTCTTTGAATCCCTAGTACTTAGCTCAGGGCTGGGGTAAGTACTTATATACAGTAGGTACTTAATGAATGCTTCTTGACTGATGAAAAAATCATTCAAAGTCAAAGCTGAAATTTGACCGTTGTCTCTTGGATTGTACAAGATTATAAAGCTCTCTGCATGGTCCCCAAAAGTCAATGCACAAGCAGAGAATGGGGAAGAAGGGTCTAGAGTGAAACAGATGTAGAGGTTTTAGTGAATCCCTTGGGAAGGGTAGGCAAAGATGATGATACAATCTTGGGCTGTATTTAAGACAGGCATGTCATTGATAAGAAGGAGGGAAAAGGTCCTCTTCCCTGGTTTAACCATGTTTAGAGTAGAGTATTCAATTTGGGAGGGTGACATTTTAACATAAAACTAAAATGTGTTAAGAGGAGATTGAATAGGAGGGTGAGAGGACTGAGGGCGATCATTCTTCTAGAAACAGAGGTAGTGAGCTTGGAGCCAGAGGACCAAAGGGAGAACTGAGAACTCTCTTCATGTATTTGAAGTCATAAAGAAGAGGGATTCTATTTTTTTTCATTGGGTAAGTTGGTCAATAAACTTTTATTAAATGATCTAAACATAGGCAAAGACAAAGGCAAAAGACATCAATGGTGAGAAGTTCCAGGGAAGAAGATTTAAATTACATAGAAGAAAGAATTTCTTAATTCTCCAAAAGTTGAGTGAGAGCTCTCAAAATCATTGATCCTAGTCTTGAAAGCAGTGAGAAGATGTAGCAGATAAGAATGCTGAAACTAGAGTTGGAAATATCAGAGTTCAAATCTTGTCTCAAAAATTTACTTAACTGTGTGACTCTGGAAAAATCACTTTAACCACTGCCTGCCTCAGCTTCTTCATCTGTAAAATAAGGATGATAATAGTAGCTACTTTGTTGTTGTGAGAGTAAAATGGATATTTGTTAAGTATTTTTAAAATCTGAAAGCATGATATAAATGCAAGCTATAATAATAATAATAATAATAATTATTATTATTATTATTATGGATTTAGAACTAGAATGCATGTTAGAGGTCACCTATTTCAACTCCTTCATTTTACCAATAATAAAGTACTACACTCTTCACTATGGTTCTTAAGAAGAGATTAGATGGTCATTTTAGGTTGTTCAAGATAAGAATAGAAATATATTGCTAAATTCAATTTTTCCCAATTTATAAAAATTTATTTAAATTTTTTCCAAGTACCTGTAGAGATAGTTTTCAATTTTCATTTTTGTAAAATTTTCTCCCTTTCTCCCTCTCTGCCTCCTCATTGGTAAATTTTTAACAATCACCTTGCTTTAAAAAAAGTACTGTAAAGCTTAATTAGCATTAACATTTTCTCTATCATTGTCTTAAATCTAGACAATCAATAAAACAATTAATAAAGACATGATTTGTAACATTTTCTAATTTCAGAAATGTAAATACACTGAAAATATAACAGTTCCTTTAATCCCTTTGAGCTGACTCAAAGTAGGGATATTTTGGAGACTGAAGCATTTCCTGTTTAAGTCCAGGTTGGAGTGGATGATTTGACTGGAAAGATGACAGATCTGGCATCATGAACTTGGGTTTAAATCCTAGCTTTGTCACTTTTGTATCACCTTGGGCAAACCAATTTTTCTCTTTGTGCCTCAGTTCCTTAATATATAAAAAAGAAACTTGGATTGAAGGAAATTTAAGGTCCATTCTAGCTTGAAATTTAGAATCAATGACCTTAGAGAACCTGCTCCAGTTTTGAATAACTGATTGTTAGGAAATTTTTCCTAATAATTTCCTAACAAAGTTTAGGAGAAATAAGTGTTTCTAAATCTATGATCTGATGAGCCATCCTGGGAGGTCCTTTTAAACTTGTTAAAATTTCTATAATTCTTTGTCTCATAATCCAGTGCCCTTCCCATAACCTACTTGGTCTTTATTAATTTTGCATTATTTTGTATAAAATCATGTGTGTTTGTGGTGTGACCCCAAGTGTATTGTAACTTCTTCTGTGAAGGGACCACGTCTCCTTTTTCTTTTGTGTTTCTTACATAGGTTGCCTTTGGGCTGTGTGTAGAAAAGCATATAACATTTTATTCTTTTTCCTTTTCTACATGAATATGTCTTAGAAGTGGATTAGAAGGCATCTTTATTACTTCCTTAGAGTTTTGGGGGTATTAACTCTAGTATGATTCTTTTACTTCTAGAAAGTGCTTTACAAATATTATCTCATTTATGTAATAATAATAGTCTTCTTTTTTATGGTACCTTTTAGTTTATAATGCTCTTTCCTCACCCAACAAACTCCTTAGGTTAGGAAATATAAGAATTTTTATGCCCGTATTCCAAAATTCAGAGGTTAAGTGACTTGTTGAGCATCTTCATCTATACAGTCTTGTTGCAGAACAAAGGTCTTCAAAGACACAGATTCAGAATTGGATGGATCCTTACTTAGAGTTTTGCCAATTCCAAACTTTCCTTTGAGATTGGGGCTCCTAGAGAAGAAGCAAACTGATTTTGGTTCTGACCCCCAAATCAATGACTTTCCTAAGTTGATCTTAAAAGCTGATTTATTGGGTAAAATGTAACTTCATTTAAACTTAAGGGGGGAAAGGACATTCTTGGATTTCTCCCAGAATGATAAGAGGATGAACTCATTATAAATACAGCCAAGGGACTAGTTAGATCACTATAGCTTCCATTTCACTAAAAATCAAAACAGTGGATTTAGCTCTGGGATAAACAACTATTTTTGTATTTTAGAGTCTCAGCAGTTTTCAGATATCTGGGTTGAGAACTTTGCCTATAGATTTTTAGCCAAATGGAAACTGATAATGGAATTATTTCATTCGCAGAACAGAAAGAGAAACTGTAAGTTCAGCTGATTTCAACCTTTTCCCCAAATGATTATAAAAAAAAATAAAATTCTGTTTTAACCTTAGACTATTTTGCTGTGATAAGAATCCTTATGAAATCTATTTTTAAGTAATTGAAATGTAAATATTTTAAATAGCATTGTCATTTAACTTTGTAAATTAACCATTAGCCACAGTTCTACTTTTCAACATATTTTCCTTTCTTCCATCAGCTTTGTGCAGCTTAATAACATTTCATAAATTACTTTCCTGTTAACTCAATGCATGCTATTGGGCTGCCCAGAAAAGTTCAGACCCTCAATCAGGTTGCAATGCTTGAACCACACAGTCAGGCTTCTTTTGTCTATTCCAACACTCTGCTGCTTCTGTCCTCTTTCAGAGAGAAGCAACTTGGGTTTACACCTAGGTGCAGAAGTGCTTTGTATCAAACCTGAGGACCAGGGACTGGCTACTTTCTCCTATCAACTCTTGTGCAAGCTGAAGGCAGCATCCTTCCAGAGTTACTGGAATCTTGGATATATATATATATATTCCCTTTTGTGACAATTCCCATCTATTCTTAATTCTATGGCCTTGGGCAAGTTAGTTCCACTCTCTGGCCCTCACTGTTTTATTCTATAAAGTGAGAAAAATTAAATCCTATATTTTAATGATCCTTCTAGCTGCACCATTATTTTATGTGGTCTAAGGTCTATGTGGTATAGAGAGAAAGAGGAGTTGATCTTTGACTCAGGCAAAATCTAGCCTCATTTCCTGCTTCTGATACTTGCTTTGTGACTATAGGCAATCCACTTACTCTTTTTTAGTCTTTGTTTCCACACCTGAAGAATGGGGAGCAATATCTATCTTCTGGGATTGTTGTGAGGCTCAAATTAGGTAAAATAAATAGTGTTTTGTAAATCTTCAAGTTAGATAAACAGATAAACAGAAAGATGATATAAACAGTAGAGAGATATAGATAGATTACAGAAAGATATACAGCTATCTCTTCCCCATCTCAGAGGTTAGGAGCATGGCAACCTCATGACCTAGAAAATCTGCATAAAGGTTTTTTGACTGGTCCTTTATATCGAAGAAGTCTGATATTTTTTATTTTACTTTTATTAAGTGCTTATAGTACCTTATTGTAAAATTTGGATTAAGTATTTGATTATAGGTTTTATTATATAATACTATACATAAGGAGAGGCTAGGTAGCATAGTGGATGGAGCACTGGCCCTGGAGTCAGGAGTACCTGAGTTCAAATCTGGCCTCAGACACTTAATAATTACTTAGCTATGTGGCCTTGGGCAAGCCACTTAACCCCATTGCCTTGAAAAAAAATACTATACATATATTTTATATATTTCTGAGTTTCTAAACTTTTGCTTTGTCAACTATTAATCTTCACATATTGTCTGCAGCTTCTGTGAAATACCCCCAAATTTTCCATTTAATTTCTTATGGTGACCAATGATATACACTGAAACAATGATGGGAAAACCACAATGTGAAAGGGATAATTGTAGCTAGATAATAGAGATATATAGATAGATGGTAGAGATATATAGAATAGTGATAGATAGACATAGATAGATATAGATAGATGACAAATATAGATATAAATGACATACATGTTTGTATGTATATGTGCATATCTATATTATCATGATTCTAAATCTCACTTTTTGTCTCAGCTCTAACATTTTATTTTCTATGTTTTAAGAATCCTCAACTCTAATATTTTTGATGTTCTTGGGTTCTTTCTAAGTTCTAATTCAAACATATGTTAAATGTCTACCATGTGAAATACATTTTACTTGCACAGTAAAGATAGAAAGTTGAAAAACCCTCAAGGAGCAAAGGCTGAGTCTCATTTGGAAAAGTAAAGTCAAGTTAACAAACATTTATTAAGTACCTTTTATATGTCAGGCAGAGGAAGGAGGGAAAAGGTGTATACAACATGTATAAAAACAAGTATGAAAGTATGAGATATTTTAAAAAAGGAGTAGGGGTGAGGAGGGAGAAGATCTATGTGTTTTTTAGGAGAGAGATCATTTTCATATGGAATGAAAAATATCAGAAAAGAGTTGTATGAGTAGGGCCTTAAAGAAAGGAATAGACTTCAACAGATAGGGATTGAGACTGGGGGTTGGGGAACAATCTATTCCAAGAATACAGGAAAATGGCAGCAAAGGTTTGAAAGTGGGTGAAAGAAGACCAGTTTTTTCTTTCTTTCTGGAATATAGAACACAATATTATGAATTAAGGCTGAAGAGGTACATTGCAGCTGGATTGTGGATTGTCTTGAGTTTAAACTATTGATAGGCAGTAGGGAGCCACTGAAGGATTTGAAGAAAGGTGTGATATGATCACAGTTGTGCATTAAGAAATATTATATAGGTAGTAGTGTGGCTGGTAGAACAATTAGAAAGCTGTTGAATTGTCTAGGCAAGAAAAGGTGTCAACCTGGACCAGCGTCATGATGGTAACAAAGACAAAGAAGGACTAAATTTGAGAGTCATTTCAGAGAGACAAATGACAGGATTTGGATACTGATTGGATGTGTGGGGATTATAGATAGAAGAATCAATAATGACTGACTGTAAGATTATTTACTGATGCTTCAACTTTCTCTCCTCTCAGTCTCTTCTTATCCCTAATCATCCAATGGCTTCCTCTCACAATCCTCATTCTCCTTGACCTCTCTGTAGCCTTCAACACTGTTGTTGATCACTCTCCTCTTTGATATTCTTTTCTCTGTTGGTTTTTGATACACCTCACTTTTCTGGTTCTCCTCCCATTTAGCTGGCCATTTCTTCTCTGTCTCTTTCGTTGGAGTCTCCTCCAGATCCTGCCCTCTAACCACAGGTATCCTTCAGAGCTCTGTCCCAGACCTTCTTCTTTTCTTCCTCTATGCTAGTTCACTTAAGGATCTCAGAAATTGCCATGGATGTAATTATCATCCCTATAATGCTGATTCTCAAATCTTCCTATCCTGCCCCAATCTCTTTGCCAATCTCCAATCCAGCATCTCCCAACTACCTTTCAGAAACTGCAAACTTGATGCACAATATGGCCAAAACAGAACTCACTTTCTTTTTAAAACCTTCCTTACTCCTGACTTCCTAATTATGGTAGAGAGCAACACCATTTTTCCATTTCTTCAGGCTTACAACTGGGCAGGTCACTTAATCCCTGGCTGCCTCAGTGTCAACTAGGTCACACTCAGTGTATAGAGTGCTGGTCCTGGAGTCAGGAAAACATAAGTTCAAATCTGACCCCAGATTCTATAGTGTGACCCTGGGCAAGTCATTTAACCTCTGTTTCTCTTAGTCCACTGGAGGAAAAAATGGAAAATCACTTCAGTATCTTTATCAAGAAAACTCCATGGATAGTGTTGGCATGCAATGGTCCCATAGGACCATAAGAATCAGACACAACCAAACCATAACAATAAAATATGCTCAATGCAAGAACTACAAAGTTTTCTTTAATATGATATAGGAATAGCTAGCACCTCTTTTTACTAGAATGAAGAGAATATTAAAGGGAACAAAATTAAATAGAAATGAAAAGGTAAGTGAAAGACAGGTTGTGAAGAACTTTTAAAAAACTTTTTTAAAAAGATTTTTATGTTTTAATTTTCTCCTTGAGGTAATAGGGAACCATTATGGATTTGTAAGTGGGGGGGGGACTGGACTTACATGGGCAGATCTATATTTTAGGAATTTTTCATGTGGTAGCTAGGTAGAGGATAAGATGAAAAAGACTGGAGATAAGAAAAATCATTAGGAAGCTCTTGCCGTATTCTAGGGAAGAGGTGGTTGCTGTTTGTCCTTCCTTATCGAAGAGGATCAATGGCATCAGGAGGGTAATGTTATGACTTGCAAGTGAATTGGATTTCAGTGAGGCAGGGCTGTGCAAAGTCACTAGCCTCATACTCTCCTTTGTAGCCATCTGGGTCCAATGACAGGATATAGATCAGGGTGACAGGTGATGGCCCCGGATAAGAGAAGAGGTGATGAATGCCTGAATAGAGGTGTTCCAGAGGAAGGATTGACTTGATTGAATTGGTGGATCTGGAACCATGCCTCCTGTAACTGACCTCCCTTGAAGTGTTTGCCAAGTTATGAAATCATTGAGTCAAAGCAATGAACGGTTTCAATGCCTTTCCTGGAACAACACCCATGTTTTCCAGAATTTCTGTGCTGCTTTCGCTATACCTTACACTACATCCTGATAGTGGGAGAGATTATAGACTTTCTGAGTTTGCTTTTTTACTGTCTACTTTTGATGAGTTTCTAGCTATAAGGCTCTCATGCAGTCTGACCCTTCCCTTTATGGTAGAATAGTGTATTCTTAAATTCTCAGTGGTTGTTAAAGTGACAGTTATGCTGCATTTTTATGGTAAAATACTGTTGCCATTTTGGGCCCTTGGAAAATGCTGTTTTATATTATTCTTCTGGTACCTACCCAGCTAAGGGAAGGAAGGACTTACTTGATAAGTGGAAAGGGGTATATTGTCACTACTCTACCCTTCAAAAATGACACTGATATTTCTAGGCTTTTTTCTGCGTTACATTGCTTATTAACTGTTCAACAATGAGCAAGTCGGTTTTAGCTCTTTTGAACCTCAATTTTCTCATCTATAAAATGGGAATAATAATCCCTGCCCTACCTCCTTATCAGGACTGTAATGCAGATTCTCTGGGAGGTAATATGTTATGGAAGAGTCATATGAACTAGACTAGAATCTTGGCTTGGCAGCTTCTTACTACCTTGTGTCACTTTGGACAAATAGCTTCATGTCTGAGTCTCAGGGTTCTCATCTATAAGATTTGTATAATAAAACCTTCCCACCTTAAAGGATAGAAGGAGCAAAGTTTTATTTTTTTGTTATGTATCAATGTACATTATAATTTATTTTAATATAAATAAGTACTCTCTCTATATTACATAATGTACAATTAATATTTGTGGTATTTATTTATTCTTATTTTATTATTTGTTTTTGACTCTCTGTGACTCCATTTGGGAGGTTTTCTTGACAAAGATACTAGAGTGATTTGCCATTTCCTTTAATAGCACATTTTATATGAGTAAATTGAGGCAAAAAAGATTAAAAGATTTTCCCAAGGTCACACAGAATTTGAACTCAAGACCTCTTAGTTCCAGGTCAGCAATCTTTTTGCTGTACTAGTCAGTTGCCTATTTAAGTCATTACTTGTATTAAACCTCCTAGATCATAGGATTCCAAACTAGAAGAGATTTCAAATCCTTCATTTTACATATAAAGAAACTGGGAATCTCCAAAGAAGCAGAACCTTGCTCAGGGTTCACCAGGAATATATAATAGATTTGTGATTTAATCCTAAATCCTCTGTGTCAATCCAGTACCCTACATTGTTTTGTAAGGATAACTTAAATAGTGATAATTGGGGTGACAGAGGAGCAGCAAAAAATGATTTGCTTTTTAATATTAGCAAGTTTCAAACCAATCTTGCTGTCATTGTTATAGGTAAAGGTTCTCTTTCCCTCCTACTTTGAAATAGTTTAAAAATATGTTTTGCATTCAGTGACTTGTAAGTAATTGGAATCCCGGGAAGATCCTATTAAGTGAGTTAAGATACAGGGTAGAAAAACAGAATATAACAGATGGCAGCTGTTTGAACCACACCTTTGTGGGAACTGATGCACACATGGACAGCACAGAAAAGGAAAAAAAAAACAAACAAACCACATATTTACTAAATGGCCTTAACTGTTCATGAACTACAGGTCTGTTGGAGTTCAGATTAATAGAGGGCAATTGTGTTTTAAAAGCCTCTTTTTAAAAGTGCTTTGCAATTACCAGTCACCTTTCATCGGAAGAGTTCAAAGCCACTTTGCTAGCTTTAATTCATTTGAGTTTGCGGTAGCCTGGTGATATAATTAGGTCTTAATGTTCCGTGTCAATTGGGAGGAAAATGGCCAAGTTTTCTGGACTTGCCTGTAAAATGTCCATTTCTTATTCTATTCTCCTGACTTAACTGACCAAGAAAAACTAGGGGACCAGGTATTAGTTCTATGATTGTGGACCACCTTTTTACCCTGCTAATCTTCACTTTGTTCTTGGTAAAATAGAAAGAGCTTTGATTTTGGACTCAAATCTTAGTTCTAGCCATATGACTTTGGGCAAGTCACAACCTCCCTTGGATTATTTCTTCATCTGTCAACTGACAGGGGTCAGAGTAGATGGAGTGGAAGACTAATTTAATGACTTGCAAAATGGAGGAGATAGTACGTTAATACTTCATGGAGTTATTTTGAAGATCACATAGAACAATAATAATAATAATAATAGCCAGCATTTTTAGTGTTTTAGTTTGCTAAATATGCTACAAAAATACATTATGTTACAAAACTAATTAGCTCAATAGTTGCAAAGTAACTGGATGTGACCTAATGTGGCCCTATAAAAAAAAGTGAACTTTGGTTCTTCTCACTTGTAACTTTTCATTTTATGCTTTGCATTATTTAATTTTCTTTAATATTATTTTGTCCCTTGGTTATCTCCTTGGGGGGGGGGAAGTGGAGTGAGTTAGATCAAATCTGTGATTTGATAGACACAAGGAACTTCTAATGAGAAAACTTCCTCTACAAGACAGACCACCAATTGCCCTGCAACTTTTGTAGTCTCAGAAAGCTTCTCAGAGCATTGAGAGAGGGTAAATAACTTTCATAACCAGCCAGTAAGTGGAGGAACTTGAGTCTCAGATAATTTTAATTCTGAGGCTAGCTCTTTACCTTCTATAACACACTGATATTTATCTGATTATCTGCGGAGGAAATTTTAACCGTGTGTTATTGAATTAAGAGAAAAAGATATTTGTCCACAGTTGGGGTTAGGGATTCAGGGAAATTTTGAGTTTCTCAGAAGCTAGGACTAGTTAGTACAACAGAGAGCTGAATAGGACAGATAATTTTAGAAAATTAATATAATAATAATAATAATACAAATATTTATATAATACTCTAAGGCTAACAAAGGACAGGATGGAAAAGAAGGAATATCAGCACAGGCAAGAAAAAATGAGATAGCTTTAGATCTAACAATTTAATTTATTCTATACCTTATCTGGTCTCAGACTATATGATCTATCTTGATATTTTCAGTAATCCTGTGAAACTGTTGTTGTTCATCCTTCATTCTCAAAGAGAACCAGTGACATCAGGAAGGTGATTTCTTGACTTACAAGTGAATTGGATTTAAGTGAGGCAAGGTATCAACCTCATTCTCTCCTCCAGAGTCATCAGAGTCCAATGGGAAGACAAGAGTCAAGATGACTGGTGATGGCCTGGGATGTAGAGGGAGATCCTGAGCTTTTTAAGTTAAGGTCTTTCCCAGGTAGATTTGTGTGAGATAACACCTATTCTGTGATTAAAGACTGGGTAGGAATTAAGACAAAAGATGGCCAATTTGTCTTCCCAAAAAGAATCAATCTGGGTTTTTGACCAAAATAGCAAACCATGACTATTTGCACTCCCTCTCACTCTGTGAGGTAGGTCCTGCTATTATCTCAATTTTGCAGATGAGGAAAACAAATCTGAGAGAGTTATTTATGTACCTTGCCAAGGTAACCAAGCTTATAAGTATCTGAGACAGTCTGAGACTTCAGACTTTCAGATGAGCTTTCTGTCCAATCCTTCACCTATCTACCTATTAATTTGAAAAAGATACACTCTGAGATTTACTTGGGAGTACTGGCCCTTCTGCCTATATATCTTCAATAAATACTTTATTGACTTAGATGCTTAGTAGGAGTACATTAAGTTTTCACAAGTTATACCTCAGATCATAAGCTCTGATAAATCTTGCTAAATTGTAAAATTTCACTGAATAGAATTCTAGTGAAAGCATGAGTCTGCTGTCTAAGGGCCAGCCTAAGAGTCTCATTACCTCTAGATTGGCTGATGAATTGACCACTGTAACTTATGAACTGAGGAATAAATAACTGATATCACCATAGGATCTCAGAAATAAAGCAGCCTTGTGTGAATGATCAAATACTGGACTTGAAGTCAAGAATACCTGAGTTTGAGCATCCCTGAAACATTTTTTTTTAATGGAGAGGATGGAAAAGAAGGAATAACGGCACAGGCAAGAAAAAACAGCTTTAGATCTAACAATTTAATTTATTATATACCTTATCTGGTCTCAGACCATCACTAGCTGTATGATCCTGGGCAAATCACTTAAACCCTATTTAACTCAGTTTCCTCATCTGTAAAATGAGCTGGAGAAGAAAATGGTAAAACCATTCCAGTATCTTTGCCAAGAAAACCTTAAATGGGGGTCACTACTGACTGACCTAGATACTATTATTATGGTCTAAGTTCAGGGCTGTCCAAAATGGAGTGTAGATTTTATATGGCCCATCTGTGAGTTTTAATTTTCTTGAGCTGAAAAAATAAAATAATAATTTGCATGGAATGCATATTAGATTTTTTAATTCAATCACTAATAAATAATCTCAATGTTAATTTTCTTTGGTATTTTAAGCAGTATTACGGACAGAACATATCACACAGAATTTTCATTTGATATGTAGGATGTGTTCCATCTGTACAATGCACTGGTCCATATGCATCTACTTTTATACTGTTATATTGTCACTTTACAGTTTTGTGTTTGCCTCTGTGCTTTGTGCCTTCACCTGTTGTAAGAAGTTAAAAGTACCATGACTTTTTTTTAACTCTTGCTAAACCTAGCTAAGACTACAAATGAACTATTTATTATATTAATGTACTGTATTTTTTATTCTGGATATGCCCCTCAAATGATTCTATTTTAATGCAACCCTAAGATAACCTAAGGTTGGATAGCCCTGGCTTAAGCTTACCTTTTCTATGTGTATTTATAGGAAGATTCTTAGGCAAATGTTTTCTGTTAACTGCTCTGCCATGTTATTACAGAATAGCTCCTCTCTGTGGACCCAACCTGGCAAGTCAAGTAAAAGTTGGAGAATCTTCTTCTCCTCCTCTTTCATTGAGTCATTTTTTTTTTATTTTCACTCTTATCTAGCTCATAGTCATTGACTGAGTGTGGTCCAAACGAACTGAGACCTGGAATAATCTTAATTTAGAAAAGGCAATGTCATCTGCTACATCCTGGTCATAGCCAGTCATCTTGACCTTTGTCTTGCCACTGGATTTCAATGACTGGAGAAAAGAATGAGGCTGAAGACTATGTCCAGTTCTGCTTAACTTAAATCCAAATCACTAGCAAGTCTAAATGATTGGTCCTCTTTGAGACTAAAGAACAAACAACAACAACATAGTAGGAATCTAATGTCCTTCTTGCAAAGATGCTTTGAGAGATCTATCTAAGTATAGACGTAATAATTTATAGTCTTCTCCCTCAGAAGTAACTGGTCCTGCCTTGACTCTCCATCCCTTTTAGGACTCATGCTTAGAAGAATGGTAATTGATAAGTAGTTTAAAAAAGCTCTTTCTCTTCCTTCCTAGGTGCTACAGAGAAACTGGACTGGGTTACCAGAAGAAATGATTAGAACACTTGAAGAAAGATAGTTCATAGCAAACTTCAGAGTGCATCTGGGGACAGAGAAGCCTCCAAGTTGGCAGGGACAGATCAGTGGCAAAGCTATAATTTCCCCTGAAAGACAGGTGAGAACAGAAAAATCTACAAGCATCTAAGTTCTTATGGAACTGACTGTAATAATGATCCCTCCTGCATGCAAAATGCTTGCCAAAGCACTTTCTGTATCTCACTCATTTAATTAATCCTCAAAACATACTGTTGAGATAGGTAGGGGGTATATAGAGGGACTGAGCTGGAGAGACATTAAATACTTGTCCAAGGTCACTTATTTAATGATAAAGTAGAAGTAAACATCCAAGTGTCTCATATTCTATCTAGGGCTTGAGCTCTGAGCCTTTGCTCTAAAACTAAACATCAGGAAGACCCGCCTCAGCTGCTTATTGGCAGAAATTTTTCAGTTTCTTGCAAATCACACTTGTCTAGTTTAGCTTTTGCAGTGATTTAGTTTTATTTTATTTTGGAAAGCAGGGATCTGAACCTCTGAGTTCATCAATGGAAGTTCTGATGTGGAAATTCCCTACACTATGCAGATTGACCACTCATCTATAATTTACAGTTTTAAAGTTGCCTGGAGCAATGAGAGATTAAGTGACTTTCTTATGGTCACACAATTAGAATGGATCAGAGATAGGGCAGAAACTCAGGTTGTTCTCTCTCCAAGGCCTGTCTTCTAACCACTTAAGCCTCAGGATCTGTGCTGTTTTACTTACCTGGCCAACATTAACTGGACAATTGAAACAAAAACTAATTTCTGAATTGTCCAACTAACTCTGATTGTGACAAAATCAACTTTATTATATTCCTGAGTGAGTTCATTTTTATATTGCTATTCTTAATAGTCCTTCATGCACAAGAGAGTGTTTCAATGGAGCTTGTGACTGAAGGTTTTTAATTTACTTTCAACGAGGAGGAAATAGGAGACCTCTAGGAAGGAGCCCAACCTGGATAAGACAGAGGGTGGGTGAGGTTGTTTCTTTTGGTTCATAAAACTGTTTTCATCTTCACTGAAGAATTCGTGTTTTTCTTTTGAAGGAGATGAAATTGCTTTATAGGATTTAAAACTAGACAAGACTTCAGAGATGTGGTCCATCCCCTTTGTTTTTCAGATGAGGAAACTAAAGCCCTAAAGGGGGAATGACTCATCTGATGTCACAGATAACTCTGGGTTTATTCATTAAATGAACAAATCTTTCCATTTCATCATTTTGTCTCCTCTCCCACTTCCAAGCTTTTAAAAACTGCTACATCGCATCCTGGTTTGATATTTGTGATTCCCACCTGGCACAGGCTTCTCTACAGCTGCCATCTCTGGAACCCTTTTCAGTTTACAAAGCACTTTAAACCCATTCTTTCAGATGATACTTGCAATGACCCTATAAAGTAGGCAGGTAAGGGATTATTAACTCCACTTTATAAATGATAAAACTGAGATTTATAGAGTGAAAAGGACTTCCAGAAGTCACCCAGTTAGTAAATGAGTCAGATTTGGGGCTAGACTCCAAATTAAGCTTTATTCTGTGCTCCAAATCCTAGATTTCTTTTTAAAGTCCAATCCAACATATATTTATTAAGTACTATTAGGCACATAATGCTGTGATTTAAATTCTTGACCTGAAACTGCTTTAAAAAAAAAGAAAGAAAAACAACTCCAGTTGCCTAGGTCAAAGTGGAGGTACCTGAGATACTGCACAACTCTGGTCCAGCTGTATATATTGATTTCCTAACATTTTAACTTGAGTCAAAATATAAAGTGTACCATAGATACAAGCATACCTCTGTGTAAAACATTACTGCTTCGGTTATAAATATTTCTCTCACTGAGTCTTTGGTGTGATACAGGATCCCAGGAAAGGGTTTACGTGACTTTGTCTGATGGGTCCCAGCTTACACATTACAAGAGTCAACCCACCGATGGTTATTTTATGCAGGGCCCCACAAGACAGCCGGGGTCTATCAAACCACCACTCAAGTTAAGATTCAGAGGTGGTTTCTAGCAGAAATAATGGGCCACCTTGGTTTTTTCAAGAGTTATGGTTTATCTCTGGGACTGGATCCAGGCTAAAGCTGTGAGAGGGAGATGACAGATCCCCTGGGTTGAAGGAATGTTTTAAATGCCTCAGCAAGTCCTCTGCAGAAAAAAGGGAGGATGGCAGACACTTTGCATCCTGAAGGGCTAAAGAGTTTGGAAGGATCAGCAGAATATGCAGGAGAGAATAGAACAAAGCCAGGTTTCTTTGGGCCTGGCCACATGCTGTATGTGTGCTTGGATTTCAAAGTAGACACACTTAGGACTTTGAGGTCTGGTGCCAATCATTTCTGACCTGGTACCATTTTTCTTTTGCTTTCTTTCTTTTTTTGAGGGGTAGGGCAGCCAATTCTGAGATGGGCAGGAGAAGCGATCAATCTATATTTCTAATTTCCATTCAATTCAATGTCTACAATTTTGAACATTTCCTTTGCACTTAGCCAGTTGGTATAGTGGAGGTTACAAAAGAAACATACATTTTCCCTGCCTTCAGGAAATCTATCCTTTGTTAGCATAGTCCTAAAAAAATAAGACATCTGAGCTGAAATAAATAACAAAATTAATCCACATGTGATGATGGCACTTCTACTTATTTCCATTACTACTGCCTCATCATAACATGAGGGTGACCTAAAAGTCTTGAAGGTTGAGGCAGCATGAGATAATCTTGGCAGATTTCACCAAGCTGGAATGTTTCCTATGGGCCAGTGACAGACGGTATGTCTGTTGTCTGGGCACCAGCTTAGCTAAGGGTAGAACAACTAATTAGCTAAAGGCCACCAGTTCCTTGCTCTACAACTTCCTGATTTTGTGACCTTGGACAAGTAATTTAAGTAACCTCTTTGGTCTTCAGTTTTCCCAACTGAAAAATTGAGGGGTTGGCCATCTCTTTGGAATGTAAGTTGTTTGCTTTTGTTTATTCTTAGCATCTTAGCTTGGCACAAATTAAATACTTAATAAATCTTTGTCAATTGATTAGCTAGATACTAAGAACCCAACCAGCTCTAAATCCATGACCCCATGAACACAGAATGTGAGAGCTAAAAGAAACCCCAGAGATCATTTAGCTTTAATCTTTGTGAATCCTTCCCTTTTCTTGGATCTCTTCTGCTGAATGATGTTAAACCACCAGATTCTGATCTAAGGTTCTCCTCCCCAATCCCTGTAATTCTAAATTGATGCTTCTGTAAACTGTCCCACCTCATGTTTAGCAGATGACCAACTTGAGGCATTGTTGATGATGATGATGATGATACAGTTATACCAATTCTGCTAACAAAATATTTATCATTAGGCACCATGCCAATTCTGCCTTGGCATAGAACTTCATATCATTCTTAGTGCAGTTGTTTTTTTAGGATTTTTGCAAGGCAAATGGGGTTTAGTGACTTGCCCAAGGCCACACAGCTAGGTAATTATTAAGTGTCTGAGGCCAAATTTGAACTCAGGTACTCCTGACTCCAGGTCCGGTGCTCTATCCACTGTGCCACCTAGCTGCCCCATTCATATCATTCTTGATTAAAAGCATACAGTGATGCTTAAACCATTCCCCACAATTTAATCTATTTAGAAGCTTAAATATGCTTCATCCCAATTTTATTTTCACAAGCAGTTGTTAAATTAACCTTTTGTCTGAAAGAAATAATCATGAATTCCAAATAAATGAAGTCAAATTAGTGAGGATTTTTTCTATATATATTAATTAAAAAACAAAAACAAACAATTGTAGAATTCTTATATATCCAGAAAGGAACTCAAATATCTACTTAATAACACCCTCATTTTACAAATAAGGAAACTGAGTCCTAGAGAGATTACCTAAGGCAATGTGAGAGACAGAATCTGAACCTACATCTACTTACTCCTGAAATATTGCTCATTGCACTGTATCAGAAATGCCTATACATTTAAGCCAGCCAGAAAGGATGAATATTTTTGACTGACTGAAATATTTCCCAATTCAGCTAAACTCTCACCCAAACATGTCTCATGCTTTCCTGTTTCTGCATTTTATCTAACACTGTTCTCTATACTTGGAGAGTTTCCTCCCACTCTCCCCCCTTCTTCCCACTCCCCTTCTCCTTGTCTATTGAAATTCTGCCCATACTTCAAGACCCAGCTCTAATGGTACCTTCTTCAAGGAGTTTTTCTTTGCCTCCCTGTAATCTCTCCCTCCTCTAACTTAACACAGGTCTTTGTATTCTTCTTATACACTTATATTTTAATTTGATTGCATTGATCTGAGGCCACATCTTATCTCCCCTACTAGAATGTGAGCTCTTATTTATCTTCTCATCTGCCCCAGTACCTCACACAGAGCATCACATGCTATTGAAGTTTTAAAATGGTAGTTCTGATTAAACCAACCAGTTCTATGGGCCACATTCTTCTCCTCTGTCTTCTCCTTTTGTCCATGAACAGTGAGTGCATTTGCAAAGCATAAAGCAAAGTGGGTATTTGGTGGGTATCTGGTTAATTTGATTGGTACAGATGGTCAAACAAGGTAGCTCAGGCAGATTTTTCTAGATAGAATGTCATAGAATCACAGAATTTCACATTTTGCAGAGGAAGGACTCTCAGAGAGCATCTAGTATATCATCCATTTTATACTGAAGAGAGAAAACTGAGGCCCACAAAGGGGCTTTCCCAAGATCACATAACAAGTTAGTGATAGACTTGGGACTTTAGCCCATTTCTCCTGACTCCCGACTTCCACCATAGTACAGTGCCTTCCCTGGGTTGATTGCCTTCCCTATTCAAATGAACAGGAATTTGTGCGTAAAGCAACTGAGTATAGTAGACAACAAGGTACCTGTGCTCTCTCTACAAAGTGAATTGGACATTTGGCATTTATCCAGTTAATGTGATCAGTGTCATCAGCCAGACCCAATAAGCCAGGTGTCCAAATTAACTTTTGTCCAGTTTGCCTACCCACAGTAATCACATTAACCCTGTTCACTGTGTGCTGTTTAGGAGAGATAATGTAGCCAGGGGGCTATACCCACAAATCACAAAATCTCAAAGATGAAAAGGACCTCAGGTCATCTAGTCTAAGCTATCTATATTCAAGCTTAAAACCCTTCTTATCCTAGCAGACAAATAGTCATTCAGCTTTTGCTTGAAGACCTTGAGTGAGAGGGATGCCATCCCTCCTGAGTCAGCATATTACACTTTGCAATAGCACTAATCATTAGGGAGATTTTTCTTCTTGGTCCCTTCTTCTCTCCCCTGCCCTATCCCCCACTGTTCTCAAGATTCCTAAATCATCAGCCTATCGCTTTGGCCCCTTCCATACATTTATCTCCTTTGAAGCTTGCAATTAATGTTATGAATTATGAGATTCAAGCAAAGCAAAATGTAGTCCTGAGCTGCAAGAGGATGAAAATCTTTACCTCTTCTGTACCATCTTATGTCTTGCCCCACTTTTCTGTTTTCTTCCTTGTCAGACCCCAAGATTTCCCCACAATCCAATTCACATCCCCAGTTGCAGGAAGTTGCCTGCTCTACCTGGCTTGACCAGGAGAAAGTCATAATAGCCAAAGAGGTGCAAAGTTGCTGCCTCCACTAGGAGTTCAAAGACAGAGGAAGGTGATAGAAGGAAGAAGAAAAAGATCCAGAGAATCCTTTGGAGGCCTGGGAATCCTTCTTTGGAGTCAATGTAGAGTTCAGTGTGCTATAGCAAAGAATATTATGCTGCATGCAAAATGGGATTGGGAACCACAGTTCTATATTCTCTGAAGCTAAACAGAAGTGTCATAAATTCTTCAATAAAATAGGCTTTCAAAGATTTGAAGACAGATATTGTCATTGTTGTTCATCCTTCATTTTCCTTTTTTTTTTTTTTGCAAGGCAAATGGGGTTAAGTGACTTGCCCAAGGCCACAAAGCTAGGTAATTATTAAGTGTCTGAGATCGAATTTGAACCCAGGTACTCCTGACTCTAGGGCCGGTGCTTTATCCACTGTGCCACCTAGCCGCCCCCATCCTTCATTTTCAAAGAGGACCAATGACTATCAACTGAATTGAATTTAAGTGAAGTAGAGCTATGAAAAGTCACCAATCTCATTCTCTCCTCCAGAGACATCTGGGTCAGTGGTAAGATGAGAGTCAAGAAGACAGACCCAGGATGCAGTGGGTCATCTTGGCCTTTCTGAATTAAGGTGTTTCCTCAATTTGTCTGAGGCCACACCCATGCAGTGACTAAGGGTCAGATAAGAATTAAGACAAAAGATGACCCAATTTTCCTTCCCCAAAATATCAATCTGGGATGGGAAGACCCTCAGAGAAAAGAAAAACTGAAAAGCTATTTACACTCATTCTAAGTCGTCAAAACCTAAATAATGAGCCAGAAAGGTTTAGTTGTGGGCTATCATTGGCTATTCAATGAAAGCCAGAGTAATTTGGGTTTAAAGGCATAGCCAAGCAGTTCCATTTAAAACATAGTGGGCCTTTAAAAGTCTTGTTTTTCTACAGCCACATTTCAATAAATCTTAAATGAATATTGCACAGGACAGAAAGTAACTTGTCCCAGTTTTTTGAAAAAAATAAAAATAACTAAATTTAAAAGGGAAAGAGAAGGAGGAAGAAGGGAAAAGGGGAGGAAAAAAGGGGGGAAGAGAAGGATTCTCCAACTTTTGATCAAATTGGCAGATTGGATCCCCAGAGGGGAACTACTACTATTCTCAGATAGCATGGTAATGACAGTTTAAAAAAAATTCTCCTAAAAACCTAGTTCATTCCTCCCACAAATACACACTGCATTTACTGGAGAGGTCAGTTTAAAGATATTGTCCCAGACCATATGAGACATTTATCTTGGCCCTTCTGAGTAGTCTGTTCTCCAGGTTTAAAATCCACAATTCTTTCACTCTTTTCCATTCTGGCTACCCTCTTTTGGATACTCAAAGACCCTAAAAGGTCACACTTAGGACTAAATGTAATTTCCACCTGTTGTCTGATTGTGGCATATGGTGTCAAACCTTGACATTATGCCCCCTTTTTAATTTAACTTGAGATTCAATGAGCCTTTTTACCCCTTGTGCAACACATTGTAGATTCATATTTGACTTATTATCATATCAACATTATCATATTGACTTATTGATTTTGATTATATATAGATTATCTTCTAGTCAATTAGACCACCCTCTAAATCTTTTTCAGACAAATTGCTATCTAACCACACCTCATTATCAACTTGTGAAGATGTATTTTTGAACCCAAAATATAAGATGGATTGGCCATAAGACAAATGGATGGCAAATAAAGAGGGTTATATTGGTGTCTTTGGGATTTAGAGAGACAACAAAGAAAATCTAGAGATGTTGGGTAGATTCCCCTGTAATGAACTTTGGGGACAACATAGGAAAGACTATTACAAAATAGAAAATGTTGAGAGAGTTGCAATTTGCATTATCAAAGGAAGCTACTGAATGAAAGAGATCACAGATCCATTGAGTCTGAGCATGAGAGCAAATTTCATCTTTAGATTCAGTCCAGTATTCCAACTTTCCAGTATTTTTTAGATCCTAATATTATCATATAGCATGTTAGTTCACATCTGCTTTGTGTCACCTGCAAATTTGTTAAAGATGATATCTCTGCTTTTATCTAAGTCACAGGTGAAAACACTAAGTCCCAGTGGCCCAAGGATAGTTTTCTGGGACACTTCAGATACTGAGAACTTCTCCCATACCACTCTTTGGTCCAATCATTCAATGAGTTCCAAATGCACCTAACTGTATTTTCACCTAATCCACATATTTCCATAAGTATCAATGATTTATTAAATGCAAAATTCTAGGTAGATTATTTTGATAGTATTCCCCAGATCCCTTAGGTTTGCTTGTCAAAAAAAGAATCAAAGTCAGCCTGGTATGATCTGTTCTTTTCCTATAAATGTGTGTATTTACACACATGCATATATATGTGTGTGTGAATTAAACATGTGTATGTATGTATATATCCTTACACACATGTATATATGGTATTGTGAGATCCTTTTCATTGTTTGTTTTTCCCCTTATGATTCTCTAAATCTAAATCAAGTCTAACACCAGAAAAGAATATTTTCATATATATATATATATATATATATATATATATATATATATAGTGAAACAGAAGAGGATTATCTGTGAAAATGTGAAATGTCAATATGCAGCTCACTTTTTTAAAAAGTATATAAATTCAACTGTTATTTTCAAAGATGCTTTTCTTTTCTGTTTCCTTCTCAATCAACTTCATTCAATGCTCTTCTGAGTATTTTTAAAATATTTCAAAGACCCTCTTTTCTTTCTTTTCTTCTTTTTTTAGGGGTATTGATTGCTAAATCCTACCTCCTCCTTGAATTTCCCCTTCCAATTCAAAAAGAAAAAGAAAAAAATATAGTTCCTATAAACAAATAGGGGAAGTCAGATAAAATAATCCCATACATTTTTCACATCCAAAAATTTATGTCTAATTTTGTATCTTGAGTCCATCACCCCTCTGGTAGGAGGTGAGTATGTTCCCTATCTGTCTTTGGATTTGTGATTAATCATTGCCTTGCTCAGAGTTCTGAAAGCTTTCAAAGTTGTTTTTGTTTATAATGTTATTAGTGTATAAATTGTCCTTGTTCTATTCACTCCACTCAGCATCACTTTATATCCCAGGTTTCTCTGAAACTGTCTCTTTTATTGTATCCTATTGCCAAATAATATTCCACTATATTTGTATAGCCTAATTTGTTCAGAAAATTCCCCCAGATAGTGAACACCCTTTTGTTCCTAGTTATTTGCTACAAGAAAAAGAATCACTCAATATTTCTTTCTTTGTGCATCCTTTTTCTTCTTTCTTTGATCTCTTTCAACTTGATATATAGTATCATTGGGTCAAAGGATATGCACAACTGATATCAACTTTTGGTACATGGGTCCAAATTGCTTTCCTGAGAGGCTAGACCAACCAATGTGACCTTTCCTTGAGAAAGCCATCTTGATTCATCACAACTTCCTTTTTCTGGATGTTCACTAACCATTTCTTTAATATTTGCTAGAATTTTGCCAAAAATTAAAGTCAAGGTCACTTACTTAAAGTTTACAGATTCCCTCCTCACCTTTTTTGAAAATCCGGGAGTTTGTTCTTCTCTACTCTTCTATGTCTTCTATCTGTTACATGTTTCAAAGATCACTCATGTTGGTTTAGCAGTCAGATCTACTGTCTAAGACAAACCTTTCTGGACAACAATCTCCATAGAAATCTGAGGGAGATAGTGCATTATACTAGAATGAGACCTGGGTTCTCCTCCATTTCCACAACTTTCTCTCTGGGTGACCTTGAGAATTGTCTCTCTGACCTAGGTCTTTCTTAACTTTAATCTCCTATTATGCTAAGAAATAAAAAAGGATGTCAAGAATGTGTTTCCTTTTTGTTTTTAGTTTTTGCAAGGCAATGGGGTTAAGTGGCTTACCCAAGGCCACACAGCTAGGTAATTACTATTAAGCCTCTGAGGTCAGATTTGAACCCAGGCACTCCTGACGCCAAGGCCAGTGCTCTATCCATTGCACCACCTAGCTGCACCCAAGGATGTGTTTTTGTGATATTTTGATAACCAATGAGTATAATTGGTTCCTTTAATAATTCTATGTACTTTGTTTCATGCATTTAAAAACATTATTCTGAGGAATCTGTAGATTTAGCCATACTTGTGTTCTTAACACGAAAAATTGAGAATTTTTACTTTATTTAAATCAAAAATTTTTTTAGAAGCTTTCACTGAACTAAGTTTTTAGATAAAGACAAAAAAAAAGACCACATTAACCCAGTGTCATTAGTTATGGAGAATACTTTGTGTTATATTGGAAAGAATATTGTCCTGGCAATTGATTTCTAACTCTAGCTTCACTACTTTTCTGAATGACTTTGTACAAGTCACTTATCCCTCTGAATTTTTTCTTTCTCTTTAGCAAAATGAAGCAGAGTTGTTGTCATAGGATGTTACAGCCAGAATAGACTTTTTAGAGTACTATCTAAACCTTTAATTTCTGAGGAGGAACTGGTGGCTTATCCACCAATCAACAGTGATTGGATTAGATGATTTCTGAGATCCTTTCCATTGTTTGTTCCCCCCCCCCCCCCATGATTCTCTAATCCAAATCAATCTTAATTTGTTCCCTCTGATTTGGTGGCCCATCATTACCAGTGTATGCTTGCCTAATCCATCACCATATTGGATAATTTTCTTTGGCTAAATTAAGTGAATTGTGTTGAACCATAATTAAGGTTAGCATACCTCATTTCCTGCTAGGAGGACACATTTCATCCCATCTCAAAACCCAAATGATATAATTATGTTCTGGGTAGTTCAGAAATGCCATTTTTCTATTTGCAAAGGATTTTGTCTGCATTTTAAATTCTGAAGTTTAGTTAAAGGTAAACAAACCTGCAGCACGTGCTCCTTGCCAGGATATCAAGCTGTGTGGGTCCCGCTGTGCTCAGCACTAGCTGCCACTTCTCAGAATTCTGAGTGGCAGCACAGTGGAAGGAGATTGCTTGTCACCCAAGGAAGGTACAGAGTAGAGAAGTGCTGGCCTTGGTTCAGACTGGAACTTCTGGATTCAAATCCTGATTGGGACATAATTGGCTCTCTGACCTCAGGCAAATCACTTAACTCTTTGAGCCTCAAACTACTTACCTGTAAAATGGGGATTGTAGCCCTTGTAATGCTTCCTACCACAGAGTTGTTGTAAGGGAAGTGTTTTCTGACTTTAGGGAATTGTAGAGATGTATATCACTGTTGTTAATCCTTATCCAAAGAGACTGATTATGGGCTGCTAGATGGTACCATGGATAGAGCACTGGGCTTGGAGCCAGGAGACTCAGCTTCATGACTTCAAATCCAACCTCAGACACTTACTAACTGTGTGACCCTGGCCAAGTCATTTAACCCTGTTTGTCTCAGATTCCTCATCTGTAAAAATGAGCAGGAGAAAAAAAAAGGTAACCATTCCAGTATCTTTGCCATGAAAGCTCCAAATGGGCTAATGAAGAGTCAGACTTGACTGAAACAATTGAATAGCAAAGTGAGACTCACTGTGGTTGTGGCAAGGCATCATCCCTGCCCCTGTTACTTCTGTCCTTTCCATCAGGGATAAATGTATATTCTGGAAAAATTTTTTTAAGTGAGAGTCAATAATTAATTTAGTAAACCTTTAGAAACATCTTAAAAAACCCCAAAACTCTGGTAAACACTGGGGTTCCAGACACAAGAACTAAAAAGTTCCTGACATCAAGAAACTTCCATTCTATCAAGGAAATACATTGTTTTGTTTTTGTTTGTTTTATTTTTAAGGAAGGATTGCATGCTTACAGAGGTGAGAATCAGGACAAGCTTCAGAGTTATTTTTTAAGCTGACTCCTATTATCTTTAAAATAAAACATTTTTAAAAAGTCAACTTGA
The DNA here is from genome assembly GCF_037893015.1 of Macrotis lagotis. Classification (NCBI taxonomy): domain Eukaryota; kingdom Metazoa; phylum Chordata; class Mammalia; order Peramelemorphia; family Peramelidae; genus Macrotis; species Macrotis lagotis. The sequence continues at coordinate 250,398,758 of NC_133658.1, read as the reverse complement.
AAAAAGTGAATCTTGAGGTGATTTTGCCCTAGTTCAGAACTTATTAATATCCTTACTCAGTGATATTATTCTCTTTGTTTATTCTGACTTTGTAATTTCTCAGCTTGGAGTTCACCTTAGGGTCTTATGTTTCCTAATTTGGCCCAAATAAATTCTAAATTAGCCCAGCTCTCACTTTCACAGGCAATTCAGATTCCTGAGCAAGACCACATCTCCTTTGGGGGTTCTCAGAATACCCAGGGGTATTTCTCAAATACCATCAGCTTGCACTCCAATTGGGAAGGTTCCCTCTCTAACATTAGAGCTGAAATTACTTTAGTTAACTAGACTTAAGGAGCTCTTAGGAAAGGAAGTTTGTCAAGGGAGAAGTTGGTAAAAAAACATCAAATTGTGTAACAAACTTTCCCATAAGTACTTACGGAGACAAGGGGAAAGTAGGCTTAAGAAATCCAAAGTATTAACTCATGTCTCCCGAGAACTGAGGAACTTTCTTCCCATTCAAGATGCTAGGGACACATGGAGCAGTTAGATAATTCAGAGGTTTGACTTCTGGGTCTGAAGTAAAGATCTGAGCTCAAATCCAGCTGTGTGATCATGAACAAATCACTTAACCTCTATCTGCCTCACTTTTCTCAATTATAAAATAGGGATAATAATAACGTTTACCTCCCAGTGATATTTTGAAGATCAAATGAGATAACATTTGAGGTAGGAAGGCACCATATAAATGTTAGTTATTTTCCAGGCTTCTCAGTGTCCTTAGCCTATCAGAACATAGTTCTAATGAAATGTCACCCTATTCATTTTCCCTTTATGTCCCAGCATGCTAGTTACCCTTGGCTCATAGCTCCAGATCCTGAACTGATTTGAGAGGCAAGTTGGTGTAGTGGAGAGAGCAGTGGATTTGAGGTCAGAAAGACCTAAGTTCAAATCCTACTTTGAAGACACTGGACAAGTCCTTAACCTTTCTGTATTTTAGTTTCTTCTTCCATGAAATGAGGCAATTGGACTCTATAAACTCCAAGCTTCCTACCACAGCTCTAAATCTACAATGCAATCACTGGAATATAGGTCTCAGTGGACTTAGGTCCCTAATTCACTTAGAAGATCTGGTATGTGTCACAATAACCTTAAGGCCAGAGATTTACCAAAAACTTAAAATAGGCCCGAGCTTCCAGAAAGAGTTTAGAAGCCCTGAAAGGTAAAGGCAGCTAGAATCTGGAGTCAAGGGTCTGGAGTCAAGAAGATCTGAGTTGAAATCCATATTCAAATATTTATTTACCCTATGACTCTGGATTAGTCACATAATCCTGTTTGCCTCAGTTTCCTCATCTATAAAAACGAGCTGGAGAAGGAAAAGGGAAATCCCCCCAAAAAAATCTTAAATGGGAGTTGGATGTGACTGAAAATGACTCAACAACAACAAAATTCCTTTGGATACATGAAGTATCAGAAACAACCAATTTGAATCTGTGTCCTTATCTGTAAAGTGGGGGTTATAATATTTCAAAATCAATATAAATGGATTCAAATCCTAATTCTCATCATGAGTAAAGGTGTTGTCTTGGATAAAATATTTCAACTCTCTAAGGTTTGGTTTCCTCATTTACAAAGTGTAGACATGAATATGCTACTAATCTCCCAGGGTTGTGAGAAAAATTGCTTTGTGAATTGTAAAGTGTTATAGTCTCTTATCTCAAATGTAAATAGCTTTGCCCAAGATGTACCTGGGTTGTCACAACAGCATTGGCAGGGCCCCAGGGACATCTTAAGATGTGTTTCTCACATGTAGTCCCAGATACAATTTTGATGTCTTTTTGTTGTTCTTGAGTCATTTTCAGTCATGTCTGATTCTTTATGACTGTATTTGAAGTTTTCTTGGCAAAGACACTGGAGTGGTTTGCCATTACCTTCTCTAGTTCATTTTATAGGTGAAGGAACTGAGGCAAATAGGGTCACACACTAGTAAGTTTCTGTGGTTGTATTTAAACTTAGGTCTTCCTGACTCTAGATTCAGGGTTCTATCTACTCTATACATTCTGACTGACTAAATTGAGTCCTCCTGTCTACCATTTATCAACAATAAGCAGACTGGAAGAATGTGTCTACTTTGACACTTCTGACTTTAAATTATTGATTTGTTCATTTCACTTATAACTGTTGATCTTATTAGAAGGCTAATCAATGCAGTGATAAAAGTGTAACAACTGTCATCCCCAACATTTAACTCTGGGAATAAGAGTGCATAATAAACATTATTTGTCATAAGTATCATAGAGCTAAAACTAGAAAGAACTTTAGAGGTAAAAAAAGATGAAGAGAAAAAAGAAAAGCTAACACTTATATAGTGCCTATTATGTTCTAACTTCTGTTAAATGTTTATAAATATTACATAATTTATGCCTCATAACTGTGAGAGATAAGTTCCCCATTTTACAGATGAGAAAACTAAAGCAAACAGAAGTTAAGTGAATTGCCCAAGGTCATACAGCTAATGAGTGTATGAGGCAAGATTTGAACTCAGGTTTTCCTGACTCCAGACCCAAGATTAATACCTTTACTTTGACAGATACCGAAAATGCTAATGTGATAAGAGTTGGTGATGCGTATTTTAGAAAGGTGTTATACATACCATTTGAGTAAAGTGCTCAACACAGTCTCTCACATATAGTGGGCACTTAATAAATACTTGTTGATAACTGTTTTGATTAAAAGGACCTGTGCTGAATCCCATCTCTGCTGCTTTAAGTCTCCGTCTAATAGGTTAATAACTACCAAGAATTTCAATGGGGTTTTTTTTAGTGTGTTTGGTTTTTTGCAAGGCAAATGGGGTTAAGTGGCTTGCCCAAGGCCACACAGCTAGGTAATTATTAAGTGTCTGAGACCAGATTTGAATCCAGGTACTCCTGACTCCAAGGCAGGTGCTTTATACACACACACACACACACACACACACACACACACACACACACACACACACACACACATTGTATCATCACTACTGGGAGGGAGGTGATATTATTTTGCCCATTTTACAGATGAAAAAAAATGAGGTAGATAGAGGGTAAATGGCTGGCTTAGGGTCACACAACTAACTGTGTCTGAAGCAGAACTTGATAAGGTAATAGAGTAGAAAGAAAACTGAATTTAGGGTCAGTGGGACTGTGTTCAAATCTTGAGTCTGATTCCCACTGCTACCCTATGTGATTTTTTTCTGTTACAATTCAGTCCACTCCTCTGGGACACCTTTGCTTTGTCTGCTAAGAAAGAGTTGGATTACAAAACCTCTAAGTTCCAGATCAACCCCTACAATTCAAGATCTATGAGGTCATTTTCAGGTCCAAATCCTAGGCATGATCCAATGTGACCAACACAAAAGGACAGCAGTCAAGGTGTAAAAGAAGTCATTATTTCAGGAGTGGAAGGACCATCTTTTATGGCTCTTTCCTTTCCTTGAAGAAGAAGAGGTGGTCAGCCATGACTGGTCTTTCAGGGCAAACTTCCTTTAAACCTCATGAAAGTATCACAAGAAAATACAGTTGATTTCCTTATCCCAGACCACAAGGAAAGAGTGGGCAACTGAGGTCTGGAGGGACTAGGGCAGGGACCAAGGAGGAAGAGACAAGAGGAAATGTAGGTGATGTAAAAGCAAAAGATGTCAAGAAAAATCTATTTTTTAAAAAACCAATAAACATTTATTTTCTTTACCTCTCACTTCTACCCTCCTCAATTAAACAACAAAAAAGAAAAAGGCAACTCTGGAAACAAATAGCTATCCAGGAAAAACAAAACAAATCTCCACATTCACTATGTCCTAAATGTAGATCTCATTCTCCATTTTGAGTCTTGCCTCTCTAGTGGAAGGTGAGTAAGATTTATCATCATCTTCAATTCTCAGGAATTGCACTTTATCATTGCATTGATTAGCCCTCCAAAGTCTTTCAAAGCTGTTTCTTTTTTTTAATGTTGTCATTGTATAAATTGTTCTGGTTTGACTCATTTTACTCTGTATTAGTTCACAAAGATCTTCCTAGTTCCCTGGCCCATAATAGGCCCTATAAAAGGGACCTGTTCTCACTCTTCATTGTTTTCTTTTTTTATTCCAAAGTTCTTTCTAGCTCTAGTTCTATGATACTATTACAAATTTTATTTATCATGCACTCTTATTAAATGTTGAGTAGTGGCAGTTACTAACCTTTTTATTTACTAATGAGGTCAGTAGCCATAAGTTAAATAAAGAAATCAGTAATTTGAAATCAGAAGTATCAATATAGACACAACCTTCCATTTTGCTGATTGTTGATAAGTGGTACAGGAGGATTTGAATTAGCCAACAGGTTTTATGAAATTGTCCATTCATCATTTATTATGGCATAATAATAGTCCATAGGTGGTACAGTAGATAGAGCATTGGACCTGGAGTTAGGGAGACTCATCTTCCTGAATTCAAATCTGGCCTCAGATCTTCTTAGAGGTGTGACCCCAGGCAAGTCACTTAACCCTGTTTGTTTTTCATCTGTAGAATAAACTGGAGAAGGAAATGGCAAACTACTCCATTATGTCTAACAAGAAAACCCCAAATGTCTGACAGAGTCAGACGTGACTGAAATGACTCAACAACAAATAGTCTATAGTCTATATATTTATATACCATAATTTGTTTAGCCATTCCCCAATAGGCAGGACTCTCCTCAGTTTCTAGTTTTTGTACTATGAAAAGAGCTGCCATAAATATTTTAATAAATATCAGTTCTTTTTCCTTCAGTTCTTCCATCTCTTTGGGGGTGTAATAGGCCGAGCAGAGATATAATTTGGGTCAAAGGGAATGCAGTTTAGTGATGACATTTGGGCACACTTCCAAACTGCTTTCCAGAATACCTGGACCATTTCACATGTAACCATGTATCTACATGTCTGTTTTCCTGCAGCTGCTCAATAAAGGTTATTTTCTTTATTTCATACTATTTACTCTAGAGTTGAAAAATCTTGATTATTTCTATACCCAATCCAGTGTTTTCCAGTGCATCTGGTTTAACAGGCACCTTGCTCTGGACTGTAGAAGAACAAGAAAAAAGCTTAATAAAAATGATCATTTCCAAAGGGATTTACAGTTGACAAACTAAAAACCTGTAGAAGAGGGAAGTTAAATAATAAGGTCATAGATTTAGATCTGGAACAGACCTCTGAATCCTCTAACCAAGTCCCTTCATTGCACAGATAAGAAAACCAATGTCAAACAAAATTAAAACCCCTCAGGTAAAAAATACATTTTGAGAACTATATTTCAATAAAATTGATTTCTTTTGTAATCCTGAGCATTTTATTTTATGTATTTAAAAACATTATTCTGAGAAAGGGTAAACAGGCTTCATCAGCCTACAAAAAGTGCAGTCTGTTCTAAGGTCACTCATATAGTTAGTCATAGTAACAAGAGCGGCATTTATATGGCTCTTTAAGGTATGCGGACACTTTGTATACATTATCACATTTGATCCTCACAAAAGTCCTGTGAAGTAGGGGCTATTAGAAGCCATATTTTACAGATGAGATAGCTGAGGCTTAGAGTAGTTGTGATTTGCACCCCCCACCCCAATCATATAGCTGGTAATGTCAGAAGAAGGATTCAAACTCATGTTACTCTGACTCTATATTCAGCACTGTATTCACATTTTTATAGATAAGGAGTCTAGGGCCCAGAGAGGAAATGACTAGGCCAAGAGACAGAACTTCTGACCTCAGTTTCATTTTTTTTCCTTAGTGAACCATAAATATTTTCCTTAGTAAACCATAAATATTACTTATAACCTTTACCCTCTAGAAACTGATGCTGCATCTGAGGCTAAAGAGCACTTACTCCTAGAGCCAACAAAACCTGAGTTCCAATTCAGCCTCAGATACTGACTAGCTAGGTGACCAGAGACAAATCTCTTCACCTTTGCCTGCCTCAGTTTCCTCATCTGTTAAAATGGACATAAGAATAATACCTACTTTCCATGGTTGGTATTAGGATTAAAGGTGTATAAAGTGTTTTGTGAATCTTAAAGCACTATGTTCAAGCTAGTTAATTAGTTGTGGTAGTAGCAGAAGCAGCAGTAACAGCAGCATCCTGCAGGAAAAAATTAGAATAGTTTAGAACAATAAATTGGATAGGATGTGTAACTTCACTGGCATATGGACTTGGCAGGTGAGGGAACCAAGGACACAAGACCTGGGTATCAGAAGCAGGACCTGAACCCAAGTCTTCCTGACTTGAAGGCAAGTCCTTTATTCACTCTTCCACACTGCCCAGGACTTGGGATCAATGATTTTTTTCTGTAGCAAATCAGAGTCCACATTCAGCATTCCTGTGAAGTATGGTATGTGGTTATTCTTGTCCCCATTTTACAGATAGGGATGCTAAGATTCAGAGAGACTAAGTGATTGGCCCAGAGTTGTTGTTCAGTTTTATTGGATTCTTCATGACCCCATTTAGAGTTTTCTTGGCAAAGTTACTGGAGCGATTTGCCAATTCTTTCTCCAGCTCATTTTACAAATAAGGAAACAAGGCAAACAGGGGTTAAGGAACTTGCTCAGGGTCACACAACTATTAGGTGTCTGAGGTTGGATTTGAATTCAGATTTTCTTAACTCCATTCTATTTACCCTGGCCCAGAGTGCTATATAGCCAACCAGATTCCTAAGGTTAGTACTCCTCACACTGCTCCACACTGAGTCCACTGTAATACATCCAATTCTTCCAGTCCTGCCAGGAGGAAACTCATGAAATGAGGAAGTCCTAGTATAAATCTTGCCTTGGACCCTTACTGTGTAACCCTGGACAAGTCACTTACCTTTTGTCACTTTTATTGTCACCCATGATTAGGTGCAATTGTTAACACCCAACTATTTATTGTTCTATTCTTTAGTTTCCTCATCTGTAAAATAGAGACCATAATAAATATCATCTACCTCCAAGGATTGTTGTGAGAACAGAATGAGATAATTTATGTGAACCTTAACATTCTATACATATTAGCTATTATTTTCATATGGTCACATGTGGTAAAGGGTAAAATCCCTGACCATTGAGCAGAACCTCCAAGTAGAGTGCTTCTTTTTAGGAAGGGTTAGCTCCTGCCCACCTAGTACATTGCCAGGTAGTTCCACTGGTGGCCTCATGTGACTATGACCTGCACTAATCCTTCTTCTCCCTCTGCACCCACTGTGACAGCTTCCCAAGAAGATAGCAAGTTTCAATGCTCTGAAAGCTCTGGCCCTCATTTATGTGCACAGCCCCATTTTTAGCAGTTGATTCTGTGTTGTCTGACTGGTAAAGTAGAGAAAACCCTGAATCCAAAGAGCTCATAGATGGGAAAGTGCTTTGAAGACTGTCATATGCTATGCAATTGGGAACTTGCTATTCTTGGTTGTGATGGTGACTATGCTGGTGGTGATGATGATGATGGTGGTGGTGATGAAGGGGGTGATAACGAAGAGAATATTAATGGTCCAGGAGACTCATATCCCAGTCCTCATAATGATGCAGAATGAGCACTCAGCTGTTGAGATACTTGGATGGTAATCTTGGTTTTATGGCTCAGTCACTGTGTGACTTATAGCAATTCCCTCTCTGGGGAATTATTACGTCAAACAAAAAGATCAGATTGGACTGATGTCTCATGGTCTCTCTTTTCTCCCCCAACTCTCTATGTTCCAATGTCCCCTCTAGTAGAACTGGCATTCTCTATTCTAGAATCTCTCCCAATATTTTAGAAATCTGTTCTTGGTTACTCAATCCAGGGGTTACTAAAAGTTCCAGCAACCAAGATTCAGGATTTGGATTCTGCACAGATTTTTCCTTGAGGCTTGCAGGAGACTGGCTCTGTGACACATTTAGGATATGCAGGAGTGCACAGAAAATGAAAATGTCAGATCGTGAAGCTGCCACAAGGCTCCAAACACAATTCAGTTGATACATAGAGAGAAAACCAATATCAGGTTAAGACATAGGTAGATCTCTAATTCCCTCTTCGACTGGCTCATTTTCTCTTTGTTTCCTTTTCTTGGTGGAAAAGATAAATGGGAGGGTTGGTGCAGATGGTGCACTTTACACTCTGGGTATTTCTCTCCAGAGAAATTGCACATAACTCTAAAAAAATAGAAAGCTGTAGAGTCAGTGAATGAAGGAGAGAGGCCCATTCTTACCAAGTATAATCCTGGGGCCTGGGCAACTTGGCATGTTGTCACATTGTTTTGTGCTCATAGGTCTGCTTCTCTCTTAGGAGGGGGTACTTCCATTTTTAGTCATGTACCCTATTGGTAGTCTAGTGAGGTTTTGGACCCCTTCTCAAAATAATGTTTCTAAATTCATAAATTAAGATGTATAGGATTACAAAGGCAACAAATTATGTTGTAATGCCGTTAGCATCTAGGTGGCACAGTGAATAAGTCCTGGGCCTAAAGTCAGGAAGGTTCAGCTTCATGAGCTCAAATCTAGCCTCACACATACCAAAAGTTGTGTGATCCTGGGCAAGTTACTTTTCCATGTATGACTCAGTTTTCTCATCTGTAAAATAAGTTGGCAAACCACTCCCATGTTCCTGCCAAAAAAACCCCAAATGGGATCCCAAAGAATCAGAAATGACAAAAAATGATTGAACAATGACAGAATTACCATAATATTTTGCTAACAACAAGGTCACAGGCTCCAGGTTAAGAAACATTGTGCTGTCTCTTTAGCTTGGAATACACAAAATATTCTCAATTTAAAACTCAATTCAAAGCAATTTAATTCAATAAGCATTTAAAAAAAAACTTTTACTATGTTTGAAGCACTCTGCTACATGCTAGGGATACAAAAACAGAATAGAAATAATTCCTTCCCTCTAGTTTCCATTCCTTCACTTGTAAGCTATATTCTCTGAGGCAAGTTACTTTTCTCCAACATTTCATTATCTATTTCCTTTTTTTTTGCAAGGCAAATGGGGTTAAGTGGCTTGCCCAAGGCCACACAGCTAGGTAATTATTAAGTGTCTGAGACCGGATTTGAACTCAGGTACTCCTGACTCCAGGGCCGGTGCTTTATCCACTGCACCACCTAGCCACCCCTCATTATCTATTTCTTATCCATGTTTTTTCTAGTTCTAAGCTATTTCCTAAGTTTCTGTTCTCTGCAACAAGCATTTATTAGACACTGACTCTGTTCTTCTCTAGCAAATGAGGACACAAGAAAGATAAAATATAGAAGGAAGGAAGAATGTGACATGCAAAGAGTCAGAATGTAAAAGATAGTAACAGAGATGCAGAGGTGAAGTTCATGTAACATATAACGAGAAGGAGATCAGGGAAGGCTTCATGGAGGAGGTGGCACAGGGACTTAGACCTCAACGGAAGGTAGAGAAAAGAAAATCAGAATTTTATTCCAGAGATGGGAATGATGTTTGGCATAGAGATGGGAAAGGACAGTTTGAAAATGAGGGACAGAACATAACGTAGATTAGTTCTTAACCTGCAGTCCACAAAACTTAAAAAAAAAAGATTGGTAACTATTTCTATAATTGATTTCCTTTGTAATCCTATATATTTTATCCTATGCATTAAAAATTGTTATTCTGAGAAGCAGTTCATTGATTCGACCAGAGTGCCAAAAGGGTCCAAGACAAAAAAAAAAAAGTTAGGAGAACTAATTTACATTAACTGATTCATTCCTTTTATTTTACAGAAGAAGAAACTGAGACCCAAGGAGATTAAATAACATTCCCTTCATTATGAAGAGGGAGAAACTGAGTCCCAAAGAAACTTAGTATCTTGCCCAAGATTTTAAACTTTATAGGGAACAGAACTGTGAAACCAGGTCTTTTGTCTCGAAATCCTTTGCTCTTTCTATCTTGTCATAGGACTTGACTGTAAAGGAACCTGAATGTCACAATCGGGAATTTGTTCTGTTTTATAGATAATGGAGCACCTCTGGACATTGTCGAAAAGTGGCATGATCAGAGTGATGGGCAACAAACCATTATTAGCTGTGACTGCAGGAACCCAAATACTGCCTGTTTGTGACTCATACCTTTTTTAAAAAAATTCTGTGGCTTGATTTTCCCAAGGGGTTATGTCTAGGGTGCCTCAGTAGCACCTGTGCAGGGCAGGGAATGGGCCAGGCCCAGAGCCCCTCACCGTAGTGGGCCTTTGTCAAGTTTCCCTTGGTCCTCCAAGGGCTGCAGGGGCCCAATGGCTTGTTTTCTTCCAGTGTATATAAAGCTTAGCATGCTATTCACAGGCCTTTAGGACAGCTTTAAATAGAGCCGGCCTCATTTGTGTCCCTCATGAATCATGTATTCATTGATGTGGGCGCCAATACATTATTAATACCCCTCCAATCAGAGGAATGAGAGGCTGCCGTTGCCCCTGTGAGTGCATCCAAGCGTGCCCTTACTGGGCCATGGCAGGGACATCCATGTTTCATTAATTACCCTTTCCTCTTCCCTAGCTATAGGGGCCTCGAGGGATTTAGGGGTCCAGCAAATACCAAAAGAAAAAACGGTATCTCCCTATTCCTAGTCAGACTAGCAAATAACCAGAATTGCAACTTGGAGGAAAATCCTTCAGCCCAAATACATCTCCTAGGTCACCACTACTGTTCTAATAAGATCCTGGATCAGGAAGAGTTTTTCTTCCCCTCCTCCCCCCCACCCTGGCCCCCTGGCTTAGGGGTATTTTGGGGGGGGGGTCCTTCCTTCACCTTCCCCATATCAAAGGCCAATGGGAGCCCAAGAAACTTTATAATGAGGCAAGTTTTGGGGGTAAGGGACTGAAACAGCTTGCTATTGTGATGTACTGAGAAAGGATCATAAGATCACAGGATTTAGAGCTTTCCAGGACCTTGGAGATCATTTGGTCCAACCCCCTCATTTTACAAAAAGCTCAGAGACACGAGCAGCCAGCCCTCTCTTGCTTACTACAGTTCTGGCCTGACTAGAGGAAGAGGAAATTAGAATCCTCAAACAGTGGGTGGTACCTTCTCCCACAGCAGTAAGCCCTGTCTCTAACTGAAGTTCAGTCCCCCAGCCCTTCCCCCTTCTCTTTGCTGAGTGCAGTTTAATAAGTTGTCTCCTTCACTCCTCTCCTCTCCCTCTGACCTTACCACCCCAGACACCATTGAGTAGGGATGTGGTAATTCTGATATTAAGAAAGACTGGATCTGTTAATGATGGCAGATGGGGGAGGGGATAGAGTAAGGAGAAGAAAAAAAGTGTGTGGTGTGTGGCGTGTTGTGTGGTGTTTGTGTTGTGTGTGTGTGTTGCAGGAGCAAAGACCTGCTTCTGATTCCTTTTGCTTCTTTTTTCATATTGAACTTGTCTTTTAATTAGCATATGAGCAAGAATAACTTCCCCTGAACATTCATTCATTCATTCTTACATTCAACATTCAAACAAACTTGTATCAAAGACCTATTACTATGTGCAGAATCCTATAATCTTGGACATTGGAGAAGTACAAAGAATAATAAATGTGCCTCTCCCTGCCTCATTCTCCTCAACCCCTACCTTCAACCTTGCCTTCATGGTGATATAAGGGTCAATTTAAAAAATCAACAGTTTATGATAGCATGTTAATTACTTGAGGACAGGAGATGTTTCATTTTTATCTTAGTACCCCCCCAGTTCTGTGTCTAACTTATTGTGATATTTGTCCTTTGTTTTTAAAGAAGACCAAGGAGGTAATACCATGACAAGCACAGGAATTAGATTTGAGTTAGGGGAGGGGGAGGTGGTGCTGTGCTGTCACCAGTTTCCCTTTTTCTTCTGGAACCATCTGGGTCCAGTGGCTAGATATGGATCAGGATGACTGGAGAAAGCTCTGGATGTGAGGAAATCAGGGTTAAGTGACTTGCTCAAGTTTACTCAGCTAGTAAGAGTTTGAAGTCATATTTGAACTCAGGTCTTCCTGATTTCAGAGTTGTCACTCTATCCACTGTGCCAGCTAGCTGTCCTAGGCAGCTTTCTAAGGCTGCAGATCTGCATGAGTTAAAGGAGTTCTACATATAGTAGTAGCTTAATAAAATGATTATGAGATTTCTTTGCCTTGTATTGGAGAGTTACATGGTAGTCCAGAAGAAAGGGGGGGGCTTGGTGGGCTCCATGAGCTTGTGGTTTTGGTTGTCTGCCTTTCTTTTTAAATAAAAGAATAAAGAGAAGTGAAAATGGATAAAAATTATTTTACCATGAAATACTTTACTCTTAGTCAAGGAGCAGTTGACTAAGTTTTAAATTGACTATGTATTAATCACTTTGGGTCACAAAAAGTTTTTTCTGTCCTCAGCCCATAATATATATAGCCTCTTCCCTCTATATAGATTGGCATTAGGACCAAATCTTGCAAACTGGCCTTAAAAATTATTGCTGTTGATTCCTGTCTGACTCTCTGTGACCCCATTTAGGGTTTTCTTGGCAAAGATATTAGAGTAGTTGATATTTCCTTCTCTAGCTTATTTTACAGATGAGGAAACTGAGGCAAACAGTATCTTGTACAGGGTCACACAGCTAGGAAGTGTCTGGGGTCAGATATGAACTCACAAAGATGAGTCTTCCTGACTCCAGCCCTGACTCTCCATCCACTGTACCACTTAACATGAAATAGGAATCAAGGAGACTTGGAAACTAATCATAGCCCTGACATTAATGAGGTACGTGATCTAGTACAAATTGTTTAACCTCTAATTTAACAAATTGTTTAAGCCTCAGTTTCTTGATTTGTAAAATGAGGATAATTAAGTCACAGTATTTTTGAGCTTAAAAGACATCTATAATTATAATCTTTCAAAGATGATAAATAACTTCCCCAAAGTCATAGAGATAGGAATTTAGACCTAAAACCCAGAACCTCTCACTCCAAGTCCAATGTTATCCTTCCCTTTATATCTCACAAGATTATATTAAGGATAAAACACTAATATCTCAGATTTATATTGAATTTTAAGATAATATGTAATTTTCAGGGCGGCTAGGTGCTTTCACCGGCTCTGGAGTCAGTGGTACCTGAATTCAAATCTGGCCTCAGACACTTAATAATTACCTAGCTGTGTGGCCTTGGACAAGCCACTTAACCCCATTGCCTTGCATTAAAAAAAAAAACTCAAAAAAATTTTTAAAAAAGACTTTGTGTAATTTTCCTCCAAATCCTGTAAAATAGATCATGTAAATATTATTTTCCCATTTTACAAGAGAGGAAAGTGACATTCTAGGAGGCTAAAATACTTATTCAAAAATCACACAATTAGTAAATTTCTGAGACATAATTCAAAACTATATCTCTAAATATGTAATAAAACATTCTACTGTAGCATGCTATTTTGTTTGAATTACACAAGGTCGATAGAATAATGTCTGTGAAAGTCAAGCTTTAAAGATGTTATTACTGTTATTATGACATTGCATCTGTGATCAAACCTCTTTTGGCAGCTTCTCTTATTATTAGTACAATCAATTTCATAGGCAGACATTCAAGTGCTTTTTTTCCAGAAACTGCATTTAAGTAGCCCAGACTTTAGACTTGAATTGACAATAATCCTTCAAGGATCTGTGATTCCATCAACTTGAGTGTTCCCTCCAGTGAGGTCAGTTCCAACCAACCCTTCCACACCTTAGAATATTTGCATAGCTGCCTTTGTACAATATAGTTTACCATACATTAGCTGGTTTTCTGGAGCTGGACTGGTTCTCAGGTGGCAGACCCACAGTCCTGTCTGCCAGGCCCATACAGGTTACTCCAGGTTGGTAGCTAGGATCTCCCATAGTTTGGGCTATGCTGGTCTAGCTTTCAAGAACCAAAAGATATTTATCATAATCAGACACCAAAAGGGAACTTTAGTGAAAAAGATATATAATAATATTAATAATAGCTCTTATGTCCATAGCTCCCTGCCCCTTACAACACAGAGGATTACATTGGAAACTAGGTGGCATAGATAGAATGGCCGACTTGAAATTCAGAAAATCTGATTTTGAATCCTATCTTTCAAAACTCTCTGAGTGACCCTGGGCAAGAAGGGAAGGAAAAAGGAAGAGAATAAGCATTCATAAAGTGCTTTCTAGGTGTGAGGTATTGTGCTAATTGTTTGAAAAATATTATCTCATTTGATCTTAATAGGTCCTATTAGTATCTCCATTTTACAGTTGAGGAAATTGAGGTATACAGAGATTAAAGTGACTTGTCCAGGGTCACAGGGCCAGTAAATGTTTGAGGCAGGAATTCCTGACTCCAAGTCTAGTGAGCTGTGTCTCAGTTCCCTCATCTGTAGAATGTGGATGAAAATAAGGCACCTACCTCATAGGGTTGTTTTTAGGATTAAATAATATAAAAGGTCTGAAAACCTTAAAGGGCTATCTATACCCTAGCTAATATTGTGATGGAGATAAATATTATCTCCATTTTGTGGAAAGAAGAAACTGGGGTTCAGAGAAGGAAGTCAAGTGACTTACACCAGTTGAGGCATGAACGTATAATTAAGCTCATACAAGTTTCTGCCTGATCAGCTTTCATTCAGAGAACATCATGGAGCTTTAGGACTTGAGGTGGTAAATGCTTAATAACATTTGGTAAATATGTTACTAATTTCCAAAGGACATTGTGTGTTCTCTGTTTCCTTGTCCAAAATATGACTTCATCTTAGAGGTTACTGGTGGCAAAGTAGATAGAACTTAGAACCTGGAATCAGGATGATCTGAGTTCAAATCCAACCTCAGAAGCTTACTAGCTATGAGACCTTAGGCAAGTTACTTAGCCTCTGATTAATTAGTATTATTATCCCTCACAATGGGATAATAATAGTAACAAAGTTATTGTGCAATTGAATGAGATATTCGTAAAAAACAAAACAAAACACTTGGAAGACTTGACAAATAGTAGGTTCTATATAAATACCTATTCCTTCCTTTTGTCCTTACTTCCTTTCTTCCTTCCTATTATGATTTGGTTCCCTGATCTTCTATTCATTCCTTGTATGACCTTGGGTAAATCACATGTGCTCTATTGGTATATGCTTCCACACCTGTAAAATGAGAGTTAGATTTAATGCAAATTCTAAATCCTTTCCTCTTATGACACTAATTCTGCATTAGTAACTGGCTTCACATTTTGAGAAAATGATTCTTTAGGAAGATCTAAGTATACCAACGTTAGATTTAGAGAGTGAGAGGGCAGATCATCAAGTTACTAGTCAGAAATACAAGTGCAACATATGAAATTGATTCAATTGCTCTGGAAATTACACAACAAATATCACTTAAACTATTCATAACCTTTGATCCACCCAGGACTTTTCTTGACATCTCTTAAAGAGACCCAAGACAGAAAGAAAAATTCTATTTTTTATAAAAATATTCATAGCATCACTTATTTTTTGGTAACAAAAAAGGAAAGAAAATAGCTGCTCTTTGAGTAATCTGTGATATTTGGAGGTAATGGACCATAATTGGTCTTGTAAGAGAAGATAGATGTAGGAAATTCAGAGAAATACAGGAAAACATTGATGAACTGATTCAGAGTAACAAAGTAAATAAAATCAGCAGGACAATATAGACATTGACCAGCATAAGGCAAATTAAAATAACACTAAGAATTAACAAACTCAAATTAGTTATAGTGATCTTGGTCTTCCTCTAAGAAGAGATGAAGGGAAAAAAATAAGTGCAGGAAATTACTTATATGATCATTTTGTTGGCCAGTTTTGCTTTATTGTTTTTCTCTGTTATAAGGGGGGTGTCTAAGATGGAATGAGGAAAGAGAAGGAGAGTAATACTAGGAAATGATTATAGCATGAAAAACCAGAGGCATCAATAAAACTTTTTTTTAATTAAAAAGAAAACATACACACAAATGCAATGCACATGTTTGTTGAAGTAGACTGTCTGCCAGACTCTTAATTCCATGGCCAGAACAGCACTGGTTTATGTTTTTCCTGGTCTCTGCTGTCTAGTGTGGGAGACTAGGATACTGAGTGGAAGTTGCCATTGTTTTCCATGAATACCTGCTTGCAAAATTCATATGCAGAAGTTAACAGTGTTCTCTTTGTGGGGAATTGGGGGTTCTAAGTCTAGGTAGCAGCAGGCTTCCCACCCCTTACTTTTCCTTTGGTTGGAACCCACAGGAAATATTGTTATCTGGCTGCCTCCTTTTCTTCTGCTGTTTGGGCTTACTCCACAAATAAGATGCAAAGTCAAAACATGTGCATTATGCATAATTATAACACTCTGGTTTGTTGAAGTTTATCCCTGCAATTTGGAAAATATTCATGCAGTTACAGAGCAAAGTCATATAATAAGGTGCACTTTCAGTTGGGGAGAGGTAATATTAACTAGCTCTTACATGAATGGAAGGCTCCAGCCTCACTGCATTCTTTCCATTGTGTGTGTGTGTGTGTGTGTGTGTGTGTGTGTGTGTGTGTGTGTTCGTGTGCATAGGTTTTTGCAGGCATACATATGCATGTGTTGATGGTGCTTAGATGCCCATGTCATATCCCTCATCCCAAAACACACACGTGTTTATACAACACATAGCCTCAAACCACAACAATGCCCAAATGATTTAGAAGGTGGTTAGAATTATAATGGTGGATTTGGAGCCTGGTATCCAAGATACCTTACCATGCGGATATGTCACTTGCTTCCCTGCTGTGAGAACTGGTTGCTGTATTTGATTCTTCAGTTGAATTCGAACTAAATTAAATCTGCAGTGACCTATATTGTGCTCCAGCTAATGACCCAGTTAACCTCTGGTTAATTTTCTGTCTCTTGGTGTCCTGGGAACAGGGACATGTTTACTCCAGTTGCGACAAACCTTTAGAAATGTGCCACTGGCCTTTATTATTCCGGAGCTGTGTGTTTTAATAGAAATTAGCTAATGGGCCATGGGGTTCTGTGGAAGTTACAGAATTTGAATGAGGTGCTTTTCTTCAGCTTGCCTCCACCCTGATTTACATGACTGAGCTTTTTGCTGTTTTGTTTCTGGAGTATTGATCTGTCTCCTGCAGAGGAAACAAATTATTTGCTTAACGTGCAACACACAAACTCTGGCTGCAGCCCAGGACTGTCCAGGCTGCTGCTGACGACGAAAGACAGAGCACACTGGAGTTGGCAAGGAGGGTCCCTGCCGTATTTACATAGTGGGAGGAGATGATGATAAAACTTACACTTGTCTCCCACAGAATCATGAAGCGGCAGCACTGACCTTGATAAAGGGGGACAAGGCAAAGGCCCCTTTCTGCTGAGAAATCTGGGAAAATTGACTCCTCATTGCTGTACCTGAAAGATTAATCCAGTGAAAAAGAAAACAATCCAACTGGCCTAAAGCTTCTACATCAGAGGTTCTCAAAACATTTGTCTTAGGGTACTAACCTGGGAGGACTTGCCAGGTGGGCAGAAAATGGTAGAGGTCTTCCACATGTAATTATGTGAACCTGAGACAATGCCCCAGTCTCCATAGTGTTCTGGAGTTGCTGCTCATAGCAAAAAAGAATATTGTGATAGGGCAGAAATATTTTTAGAACTCTTGTTCTACTTACCTCCAGGCATCTCTGACCTCATTGGTATGAGATGTCCCTCCACTGGTATGGAAAGAATACTACCCATTCCTTCTTATCCTATACAACTCATAACCAGGACTTCTTCACAGAACAGTGATTCCAAGTATTTTTTGTTGTTGTTCAAGCAACCTGTTCAGCAACAACAACAGCAGCAGCAATAGCAACAACAATAACAACTTTAGCATACTATCCAAAGTATTCTGCAATTATTTATTACTGAACGAACCATTAAAGAATTTTCAGCATCAATCTCTCAGAACCTTTTTTGCAAATTCCCCAAAGATTCTTGGTAGTATACACAAAATGAGAACTGCTGCCATAGAGGATATGTTGGATATCTTCTGATTCTTTTAATCCTTCATCAGTACAGCGGAGCTCTGTGCTTCTCCATCTGTTGCCTCTCATTCCTGTTGCATGGTGGGCCTACCTCCTCCTCAACTCTGAATCTCACTCATTATCCATAGGCAATATCTGCCCAAGATGTATATTCTGATAGAATAACTTGATAAACTGCTCATCCAGCTTCATGTTGTAACCTAGGCAATACGCATTCATTATCTTCCTTGTTTTTCCCTTGTGAATGTCTAGATCAATCTCTTCACATTATTGTGTTCCAAAGATGAGTGCAATCATTTCCTATATATATAATCATCTGTGGTTGAGGATACTTAGAAGCATAGTGGGGTTTTTTAGTTTAGTTTAGTTTTTTTTTTTTTTTGTCAAGGCAAAGGGGTTAAGTGGCTTGCCTACAGTCACACAGCTAGGTAATTATTAAGTGTCTGAGATCGGGTTTAAACTCAGGTCCTCCTGACTCCAGGGCTGGTGCTCTATCCACTGCACCACCCAGCTGCCCCAGAAGCATAGTTTTTTTAAAACTTTTTTGTTTCATGGGGAAAAGTCTGGTGAAGGCTATGGACATCTTTTCAGCAGAACAAAATTTGAGGAATTGCAAAGAAAAATAATTGGATTGAAATATAGTTTTAAAAATATTTTTTAAAGTTCATAGATCCCAAAATAAGAATCCCTTACATAAAGAGCCTTGCCATCAATAAATTCTTTTCTTTGGATTCTTACAGGACATCTTCTGTGGTACTAGCAAATATTTTAGTATAAGTCATAAAAGAATAATATTTATAAAGTCCTTTGCAAATCTTAAAGCACTATTTCAAAGCTACTATGGCAATGATGATGTCACCTTTTTACTCCTCACTTGATATCAGTACTTTGTATGTTATCAGGCAAAGTTATCTTAGTTGCATATTTAATAGAATTCATCTATTCCAGAGCTGAAGGAAGGGGTCTATTAGGGCTCTAATAGTATTTTTCATTTCTACCAGGAAAATACCTTGTAGGGAAAGAGTCTTCAGTTCTGAATTTAATTCTACTAAGTCAAAAGCTTTTGCAAAATGATCAACAAACAATATCTACAATGGAATTTTATATTATTTATCCCTCTTGGTAAGTTTTTTAACTATAAAGATGAGCTACATGTTAGAAAATCATCTGTAAACACCTATTTTCTTCTCCTACTTTCATCAAGTTTATCAATTTATATGTGTAGATTGTTCTCACAAATATTCCAAAGGGGTGAGAATATAAGAAATTGAAGGAGCAGTTGC